>NC_067159.1:1071973-1289515 GCF_903995435.1 Acomys russatus
TGTTTGTTTGTTTGTTTGTTTTAATTGTGCATGGGTGTTTTGCCTGAATTTATGTCTTTGTAGCACATGTGTGCAGAGGCCAGAAGATGGCATCAATTCTTTTGGAACTGAAATTACAAGTGGTTTTGCGCTTCTGTGTGAGTGACGAGAACTGAATCTTCTGCATAGCAGCACCGGCTCTTAACTGCTAAGCCCCTCTGCTGCCTCCCACCTGGCTTTACCATGCTGAGCCCCTCTGCTGCCTCCATAGCAGCACTGGCTCTTAACTGCTGAGCCCCTCTGCTGCCTCCCACCTGGCTTTACCATGCTGAGCCCCTCTGCTGCCTCCATAGCAGCACTGGCTCTTAACTGCTGAGCCCCTCTGCTGCCTCCCACCTGGCTTTACATGTGGTATAGTGTTTCCTGGTGGTGTTGCCAAATATGTGAAAACTCCCAAGACTTACCCACTGAACTGGGCAGCTCTCGACTCACTTGCAGTCTCATGTGTTGTAATCAGAAGACAACTAAAAGTGACTTTTCACAGGGATTGAACTACAATAGGAACATCTAGAGTTTCTGAAGGATGGCTGGATAATTCTCAGCTTCTGATAGCCTCTTTGTGAGCTTTCTGTGCAGTGGTCTTAGGATAGCTGGGCTTCTTATATGGGTTTTGGCTTCTACCGGTGTGAGCTTCCTAAGTGTCTCAGGCAGGACCTGCAGGATGACTTACAATTTGGTGTCGGAAGGTACTTAATGCCGTGTGAGCAAAATGCTGCTGGTTAAAAGAAAGTTATAAAGACAGCTCTGTTTCAAGAAGCAAAAAGAAAAGACAAAAGACAAGGGACACAGATATTGGGAGGGGTGTGTGTGTGTGTGTGTGTGTGTGTGTGTGTGTGTGTGTTGGTTGGTTGGTTGATTGAAACAACTTTCACTGAGATAAGTTTTTAGATGCTCACTGGCTACTTATAAATCATGAAGATGATACTCAAGTTGCCATAAATACTTCTTATTTGCCACAGGAAAATCCTGAAGATGGAAGGGCTAGTATTTACAAGTCAGTGATCATCAATACTTCTAAAGAGATGATGTGTTTCAGTGACTACCCCATTCCTGATCACTACCCTAACTTCATGCACAACGCCCAAGTCCTAGAGTATTTCAGGATGTATGCCAAAGAATTTGGCCTTCTAAAATATATCCAGTTCAAGGTAAGAGATTTTGTTACCTTCCTGTTTAAAATTGTTTGGCAGGTCAATGAATAATGTAGCTTTATTTACCTGTGTTATCTCTCAAGACTAGCTTGAAATGGACATGCATTTACACTATCCAAAAACTCTACTCTTGTCCTCTTGGTACTTGGGACATGTTCATGAAAAGGCCTCCATTATAAACACATTCTTGGTGTACTTACACTGTGCAGAGGAACCCATATATATATTGGCTGAAGATACAGCAAGCCACCTGCTAGGGTGTTTACCCAGCCTGCATCTCATGATAATTTTAATAAAAACAGATGATGGGGGGGAGGCTGGAAGGGGTCAGAACTATAAAATCTCCTGGTCCACCATCACTGAGCTCCTTTATGTTCTCCACTGTGCTATGTTTTGTGATCACAAGGGCCCAGTGAAGTGGTGGTTGGGAAGCCAGGGGGGGAGGCCCAGAAGCCAGCTCTGGTGAGTGGGGCGAGCACTGAGGGAGGAGCACGGCCTTGCGCTGGATTGCTTGCTCCACCACAGGTAAACTTGTGCTCTTAGACAAGGGGCTGTCTCACTGTCAATTTCTAGACATTTCCTTGTTTATGGTCATCGCAAAGTGAGTCCAGGACAGCCAAGGCTACACAGAGAAACCCTGTCTCAAAAAAACAACAACAAACCAACAAATAAACAAACAAAAAACCCAAGGGACACACTTCTTGAGTAAGCTTGACTCTAGGCTAAGCAGTAAAAATGCAGAAACAAAACAAAACAACAGAGGAAATTGTATTTTATATCAAGGTAGCACACATGAAGAGGCGCATGCTGAGGAGCGCTCCCCACCGCCGCCGAGAGGAGGTTAAAGCGTGAGGTCCCAGGCTTCAGGGAAGGTTGAGTTTTAGAGCAGATTATGTGTGGGCTGAGTCTTAAAGGATGGGTAGGAGTCTACCTGGTGAAGAAGGAGCAGAAGTGTGGTCCAAGCAGAAGCACTGGCCCACGTAAGTGCTCATGACAGTGAGAGCTTTGTGTGCTTCAAGATGGCGGAAGTTTGGTGTGCTCTCCTTCGGTCCATTGAGACACTGTGGCTGAGGTGTCAGAAGCACACCAGAGTGCATTCTTGTGTTCGTATGCTATGCAGAGGCCTCTTTAGAGTAGCCACTGGGGTAGCGTTCTAGTCCCAGTGAAAAGGGAGACCTGTATCTTAGTCACGTGTTTAAGGCCAGTCAGTCACTGGGAACAGGTCTGGGAGAAGCAGACAGGGACATGGGGATGTCATGGAATGGAGAAGGAATGGGCCATCAGCCATAGCTCACTAGTGCTTCGAACCCCATGGTTTTATTCAGGGACTGCAGAGCCTTATGGCGAAGAGCAAGAGACCTAGCATTGTCTCCTTGTTCCAGGAGCAGAAGGCAGTACGTTGGATTACCTACCTACTTAGTTTTGTAGCCTTCCTCATTGACATCTGTGACGTATGCGAATCAAACATCCCCACAGAAGCCCTCCCTATAAGTGATGGTGCCTGTGACGGCCCTTTAGGTAACATTCGGTAGGGAGTTGTGTCATGGAAGGCATACGCTCTATAGGCTGTGGTTACAGTCCCTTGTCACTTTTTAGACCACGGTGTGCAGCGTGAAGAAGCAACCTGATTTCTCTACTTCAGGCCAATGGCAGGTGGTCACCGAGAGTGAAGGGAAAAAGCAGGTAGATGTCTTTGATGGAGTCCTGGTTTGCACCGGCCATCACACAGACCCTCACCTACCCCTGGAAAGCTTTCCTGGTGAGTAGCCCACCATGAGGGAAGACACTGCAGCCATGATTGTGATATGACCCCAGGAGAAACAGGAGGGGCATCTTACTGAGTGATCTTACTGTGGGGTTTAAAAATAAATTCTTACCCTAGTTAAATACATTTCCATGAAGATGTCGGGATTATTTGTATTACTGCCATTTTGGCAGTGGAAAGGTTGACAGTGTGGAAGACTAGAGGAAAAGTAGAGGCCTATCCATCGCCATGAACCACAAATGTCAATTTTGTCAATGAATGACGACATATACAATATTAGCCCCATAATATTGTAACAGAGCTGAAAATGTCCTGTTGTTTCGTAAGGGCTTAGCCACTGTGATGCTGAAGCATAAAGCACTGTTTGTGGTGATGCTGGTGTGTACCAATCTACTGCACTGTAGAGTTATCTAAAATTATAGCATGTACACCTGTGAAATGCATAATACTGGCAGTAAGTAACTTACTGGTTACACATTTACACTTTGTATAATCCTATGTATTTAAAAAGCATGCTATAGGATCATAGACCATATTATACCAACAACAGCCTCACACACTCGTGCTTATTGACCTGTGCTGTCTAGGTGTGTATGCATCTGTCCAGGAATAAAATCCATTTTCAACATGCTTCTCAGAATGATTGTATGCCTGTCAAATAGCATGTGA
The DNA here is from genome assembly GCF_903995435.1 of Acomys russatus. Lineage (NCBI taxonomy): Eukaryota > Metazoa > Chordata > Mammalia > Rodentia > Muridae > Acomys > Acomys russatus. Next base: position 1,075,598 of record NC_067159.1, read on the forward strand.
CTACACTTAAACTCAGGGTGACTGTGTTTTCCTAAGGGCCAAAAGAAAGGCTGGAGTTCTTGATTTGAGCTAATTGGAATTAATTTGAGCCAATTGGAATTAACTGGGCTTTTACTTTTAATAATGTTTTTTACATATGCCCCATATACACATAAAAGTGGGGTTGAAAAGATAAGGGAGAATGGAGGTTTTCTGAGGCTGTCTGGACTTGTGCCTGCAATTCAAAATGCAAATGATTTATGATAGGGAAATAACAAAGACAACAATAGGATAAGAGAAGCAAAAATGTTCAGAAAGGCAGGAGAATTGCTTAATAAAGACAGTGTGCAAAATAATGTTCAAACTTCGGCTGGAGAAATGGCTCAGTGGTTAAAGGCACCGCCTGCTCTTCCAGAGGTCCTGAGTTCAATTCCCAGCAACCACATGTTGGCTCACAACCATCTATAACGTTATCTGATGCCCTCTTCTGCAGATAAAGCACTCATATGCAATAAATAAATCTTTTAAAAAATATGTTCAAACTTTAAATTCCATGAAAGAAAACAAAGCACACATGGTTTGACAAATAATATCTCTCCTACAAAACCAATAACTATCTTTCTTCTCGTATAGGAATTGAAAAATTCAAAGGAAAGTACTTTCACAGTCGGGAATATAAGAACCCAGTAGAATTCACTGGGAAAAGAGTTATTGTGATCGGCATTGGGAATTCTGGAGGTGACCTGGCTGTCGAGATCAGCCACACAGCCAAGCAGGTTTGTATCAATAATTGGTTTACTTTGCCTCACTCTTACCAAGGAACTAGCTCCCCCCTCCCTGCCCTAGCCCAGCAGCAAACACAGAGGGCTTGTTCACTGCCCCAGGTGCAGCTTTGGGGTTGATGCTTCCTTTATACCTTACACATCAAATTTTTCAAATGGACCGATGGATTTCAATGTATCAAGGGAGTTTGACATAATGCTCTTTAGAGATTTATTTCTATTATAGTGTGTGTGCATGTATGTGTTTATGTGCATGTGTGTGTGTGCATATGCGTGCGTGCGTGTGTGTGTATCAGATTCGCCTGAAGCTGGAGCCACAGGTGATTATGAGCACCCAACCTGGGTGCTGAGTACTAAACTTTGGTCCTCTGCAGGAGCAACAAGTGTTGCTAACCACTGAGCAATCCCTCCAGCCCCCATAATGTCTTCTTGAAGAGAAATATCATTTTTTGTTTATGTAATTATTTCCTAATGAGCTCGTGGGGTAGCATAGGGAGTCACCTTCGTAGTTACACACGGAAACAGTACTTACTGAGAAGAGGCACTAATGGGGTAGAGTTGCTGAGCAAATATCATTTAGCAAAACTGTAGCATTAAGGAGATTTCTTTAAATAATTTGAAGCATATTTGTAGAGAAACAGCCTAATCCCCATCACTGAAAAGCAGGTAGGTGTCTACCTATTGCCACTAAAGTAGTGACTCAGTGAAGATACAAGATTACACTGACGAAATCATTTCCTTACACCATCCTTTTTAAAGTGAGATTTGTAAGTGTGCTGCTTATTGTAACCAGGTAGAGATGGGAGACTGACAGTGACATGTAAGAGCCACTAAACATTTGTTGATCACTTCCTGTCCATCGTCATTTACAATAACTTTTGGGATAGATGTGTTGCTGCCACTGTTGAGGACAGGAGGAACTTTTGTTTTGTTTTGTTTTGTTTTTCAAGACAGGGTTTCTCTGTGTAGCCTTGGCTGTCCTGGACTCACTTTGTAGACTAGGCTGGCCTTGAACTCACAGAGATCCACTTGCCTCTGCCTCTGCCTCTGTGTCCTGAGTGCTGGGATTAAAGGTGTGCACCACCACACCCGGCAAATAAGGAACTTTTTAACTACATCTCTGAGCACTGACCTTACTTGTGCAAAGATATACAGCTTACACACAGAACCATCTGGTTCTTAGAAATATGCATGCACTGTCATCTGTGACATGCAGAAGCAGTCCATGTGTGAGCCCTTGGCTTAGCATCAGTGAGAGTGTGTGTGTGTGGGGGGAAGTGTCATCCCTCTGCAGACCGGCAGCTCGCTGCTTGAGAGCTTCCACAAAAGACCTTGAAGCGATGCGCATCCCCTATGGTAGCTCTAGAAACCTCCGGAGGGGGAAGCAGAATAGGAAAAGGAATAATCTTGCTGGCTATTGACCATCAGCCTTTAGTCAGTTTTGAACATGGACTTTGGCCAGTAGGGGACCTAGGAAGACTGCTTTCTACAGTTCCACCAGCAGTCTTCATTGTTTTCATCAGTTGGTGAAATATTTCTTACACTGGCTCCAGAGTCAGCTTTGCCACATTCCAGCCCTATGACCTCAGGCTGTGGGATCCACACCCTCTCCAGCCTTCTCATCCATAAAATGGGGCTGACAGTGGCTTCCTTAAGAGCTATTAACAGGTCCCTTTGAAGGGCCTGGCACAGTGGTATCCTTACAGGTCACAAATATCAATAAGGACTGATGCTGATATGGTGGGAGAGTGATGGTACACATTATACCGTGTACTATTAACACTCTGAGAGTCAGCGGTCGAGAGCTTACAAATAAGTGAGATGGATATTTATGATATTTCTAACAGGGTTATTGATGGCAAATGTTATAATGTAGAGGATACGAAAACTAAACAAGGTTTTTGTGACACTGCAAACAATGTCAGTGGCAAAGTGACTGAAGGTTTTGGATTAAATGATCTGCAATTATTTTTAGCTTTACTGGTGTGTGTGTGTGTGTGTGTGTGTGATGGAGAGAGTCAGACAACAACCCACGGGAGCCGGTTCTCTCCTTCCACCATTTAGGTCCCAGGGCTCGAACTAGGCCTGGCGACTGTGCTTTTTTCACCGAGCTGTGTCTCCAGCCCCATATCTATAGCTTTTCATGAGTTCTATAGGCTGTGAGGTCTAGGAAAGTTCAGGAGATGAAAAGAAAATGATCACCCTGAAAGGCCAGTGATGTCCTTGTAGCGGGCAGAAAATTTAATATGAGACCTAAAAACGCATAGATATGGGAAGTTTTATAACAGTGGTTCTCAACCTGTGGGTCTCGACCCCTTTGGGAGGGGGGTCAAATGGTGCTTTCATAGAGGTCATCTAGAACATCAGAAAACATGGATATTTATATCAAAGTTCATAACAGTAGCAAAATTATAGTTATGAAGTAGACATAAAAGTAATTTTATGGTTGGGGGGGTCACCATAGCTGTAGTAAAGGGTTACAGCATTAGCAAGGTTGAGAACCACTACTCATAAGAAAAGGGCTTGCTTATCAAGTAGCCATTGATCATGGCAAGAGTGATCACACCAGGTGAACTGTAGAACTGTGAGCCAGACTGACCAAAACAATGTTTCCTGTGCCCCAGGTGTTTCTCAGTACCAGGAGAGGAGCTTGGATCTTGAACCGCGTAGGGAAATGTGGCTATCCTATTGATCTGCTGTTCTCTTCTCGAATTACCTACTATCTGTCAAAGATTATTGGTTCATCACTAAAAAACAGAGTTATGGAAAAACAGATGAACCAAAGGTTCGATCATGAAATGTTTGGCCTGAAGCCTAAACACAGGTATGTCCCAAGGATGGGAGTGGGGCTGCAGATGTCCAAGGCGGAAAGACAAGGACCGCCGACGTGGGCTCATCGTAGAACTATCTTTACCCAGACATCAAGAACATGCATAGAATCAGGAATCCTTTTGCCAACTTGCTGGTCTGTAGGCTTTCAGCTTATCATTCTTTTGGTGGTTAGTAGCCTTTCATGGCACCATTGCTTTACATATAGCACTCAACAACAGCAACAACAACAAAGAAACAGTCATAAAGGATAGAGTATCGTTTGTTCATTCACCCAACAAGCCTGCTGTGGTCTGGGACTCATTATACTGGGCATTAACTACAGAGGGGAAAAGACCTAATAGTAACACTAATACAGTAGGAACACCTTGCCTTCTGGAGGACTTTCTGTAAGTGCCAAGCCACGTGAATCCAGTGCTCACTCTCAAACCTTTCAATGACCTCATAGGCTGGTCTATTTTAATGTTCTTTTTCTAGATATATAAAAAACAATGGAACCTTACTATAAGAACAAAGTAACTTGTCCAAGGTCAACACAGAAAGAAATGACATATTCCATAAAATGGATGTTCCCTTTAAAAAAGCACCAATAGTGAGAAATGATTTGTGACAATTTATACAGAGACAGATCTGATGGTGCAGGGTTATAATCCTAACTACTGGGGATGCTGAGACAGGATGAGTTCAAGGCCAACCAGCCTGGGCAACATAATGAGAAAAGGTGAAAAATATAAAGCAGTTGAGGATATACCTTAGTAGCAGATTCCTCACCTAGTATGAGTGAGAGTCTGCATCCACTCTCCAATGCAGTAATGGGGGTGGGGTTGGTACAGAAAAGCATGGAATGCAATGGGAGTATAGAAGGAAATGATAGTAAGCAATGGACTCGGGGCCAGTGACGTGGTTCAGAGGGTAAAGACACTTGCTGCCAAGCTTGATAACCTGAGTTTGGTCCCCAGAACCCACATGGTAGAGAGAAAGAATTGACCCCTGCAAGTCACCCTGTGACTGCTATCTGCCACTATGGCATACAAGAGTACATACGTATATACACATAGACACATGTACACATGACCTCACACATACAGTCAGTCAACTGTTAAAACTTTTATGAAAGCATTTCTAAAGACTAATTTTAAATGCTTTATTGTGCTCTTTTAGTTTTACTTATTTATTTGTGGTGGGATGGGGGGGGTGGGCGTGGGGAGTTGTGTGGGCCACGCAAGGTATGCATATGGAGCCAGAGGACAACTTGTGACTCTCCCTTTCTACTGTGTGGGTTCTGGGGATCCAAATCAGATCATCAGTCTTGGTCCAAGACATGTGATGTATACCAGCTGAGCCATTTCACTGCGTTTTTATTTATTTTTGTTTGAGGGTTCAGATCTCTAGAAAAGTTGCACAATTGCCAAATACAAAGTCCACTCCTAACTAGCTTTGCCTGTTTGATGAATTATCTGTATTTGCTTTCTTTTCTGTTCCCTCTTGAAGTGTCAGTAGATCCACATGTACACAATATGCGCACACACCTAAGTGCGTATATACTTTTTTAACCACATGAGAGTAAGCTACAGTCATTAACGCATGTTACCTAAAAGATTTCAGCACATATCACATAAGAAAAAAGAGCATTTTTATTATGTCTGTAATACAGGTATCACAGTCAGGAAATTTAATGTTGATAAATAACCAAAATATTGGCATATTACAGTTTCAACAGTTTTCTCACAAATATTATTTATAACTTTTTAAACTCCATTCTAAAATGTATACTCACATTACTGCTGTCCCTCTCACATCTATAATTGCTCTTGATATGAAATAATAATTCCAATTCTCTTTTTTGACATTGACGTGTATAATAGCTTTTCCTTTATTATATTGTATGAGCACACTTGTGTTCAGGAGACATGGGAATTTTTATGTGGTCTGCTAAATGAGGCTTAGAATGAAGTCATTACAGAGCCAGTAAGTGGAGCTGGAGAGAGATGATTCAGTGGCCAAGAGTACTTGCTGCTCTGCACAGGACACAGGTTCAGTTCCTGGTACCCAGGAGAGGTTAGAGGCAGATACGGGATTATGAGTTTGGTGGTGCACAATTGCATAGATGGCTGATTTAGACATAAAGGTGGGAAGGAGAATAAAAACCTGATGTTGGGATGTAAAATTAAAAATCTTCATAAAAGTTAGAATCTGTGTAGATTAACTGTAACAAAAATGGACCTTAAGAAAAGAAAAAGACGCAGGAAGCAGGCATCTGGCACCTTGCCCTCTGCCGTCCCCACACAGCACTACTTGCTCAATCAGAAGAATGGAAAGCTATTGTGACAGCCATTCTAAGACGGTAGGCTGTGTGATACTGGGCAGTCATCCAACGTCTCCAGGCCTGTTTCCTTGCGAATAATGACACCTGCCCTACTTCCTTCATAAAGGCTAGAGAGCCAAGGAATTGAGTGCACAGAAAAGCTATCTCCATAGAGCCCATATATTGCTATACATATGCAATGAGTTTGTGGTTTGGAATATGATGATTTAAGTCTATCTTGTGAGCCCTTGGAATCGGAAATGGGGCTGAACATAATGCTCATGGTCTATTTCTGCCAGTTCGGGACAGCTGTCTGAAAACTGTTGGTCAGCGCCCTTCGATATGCCCTCAGAGCATTGCTGTTACCTGAGAAACCACTTATACACTCCTCGGAGAAAACTCAGCCTTTACTACCCCTAGTACCCTCCCTTCCCAAGCTCTCCAGCCCTGAAGTCCTGATCTGTGCCAAGCTGGTAGACCAGATAGACAGGGCAAATACTGGGGTGGTATTTTGCCCCCAGAGCAGAGTTTTCCTTATGTGCTGACTTCTTTCTTCCTTCCTCTTTCTCTCTCACCTCACCCCTTCTCTCTCACCACTTCCAGAGCTCTGAGTCAGCATCCAACAGTAAATGATGAACTGCCAAATCGTATCATCTCTGGCTTGGTGAGGGTGAAAGGAAACGTGAAGGAATTCACGGAAACGGCGGCCATATTTGAGGATGGCTCCAGAGAGGATGACATTGATGCAGTTATCTTTGCCACAGGCTATAGCTTTGCCTTTCCTTTTCTTGAAGATTCTGTCAAAGTAGTCAAGAACAAGGTGTCCTTGTATAAAAAAGTCTTTCCACCTAACCTGGAAAAACCAACTCTTGCTATCATCGGCTTAATTCAGCCCTTGGGAGCCATTATGCCTATTTCAGAGCTCCAAGGACGCTGGGTCACTCAGGTGTTCAAAGGTAAGTGATGATCCACAATTACATCTCAGTGAAATGTTTTAGTTGTACCTATGCAAGTGCTTTTAAATACCGAGAGGCTAGGTTGATTTTAATATACTTTTGCCTGGCACAAAGCTAGTGCCAGAAATGTCATTTTAAATGAATCTAAAGTGGCAGCTGAGTAATTGACAACCACAGACATATATCAGAAGATGTTCTTAGCAAGGCATCCTTTAGTCCCATCCCTGGCGATACTCAGTTCAGAGGTGGGGTTGGCTTAGGATCTCTGAGGGCAATGTGACTCCAGTGTGCACTGCAGAGTACATCGAGACTGCAAGCAGCTGGAGCATGTCGTGATGTGAAAGATTCTTTCACTAGAGATAAAGTCAATTATCAAATATAGGCTAGCATGACTTCATTTCAGCCATAGACAAGCGGTTCTCAGCCTGTGGGTCGACCCCATGACCCCTCCCACAGGGGTCACATATCAGATATCCTGCATATTGGATATTTGCATCATGATTCATAACAGTAGCAAAATTACAGTTATGAAATATCAACAGAGATAACTTTAGGGTTGGGGGTCACCACAGCATGAAGGACTATATTAAAGGGTCACAGCATGAGCAAGGCTGAGAACAACTGGGTTTAGAGATGCTTAGAGATTCATCCAGAATCTGAACTATGTGGTTTCTCAAATCCTCATTCCCCCCCCCCCCACCTTGTGGGTCCCTCTTTCAGCTTCAGCTATGTTGGAAAAAGCCTCAGAGTGCAGGATAATAGACTCAGGGAGTCAGCAGTGTCAGGAGCCATCCTGGCGACCTCCTGAAATTCAGCATCATTACAGAATCATAATATCTGAGCATAATATAACTGTTCTTTTCTAATCTGATTAAAACACAAACCTGAAGATAAATTTTTTTTTAAGCAAGAATGTAATGAACGTGGGAAGAGATGAAAACGGCCTAAGCAGGGCCGGAGAGATGGCTTCTCTTGCAGATGACCCCAGTTCACTTCCTGGCACCTATATGGTGGCTCACACCTATCTAACTCCAGTTTCAGAGCACCCAATCTCTGACCTACAGGTGCCCCAAGCATGCACATGGTGAACATACATACGTACATACACACATACATACACATACATGCACATATATACATACATACATATATATGTGCTAATTATACACATAAAATAAAAGGACTTAAGGGATTTGAGAGGAAGCCATCTGAATACAAACGAAGCAGTTAGAGAAGTTTAAGCTACACAAGTTAAAACCTGAGGAAGGATGAAGCTTTGCTTTTAAATACTCAGATGGGGGCTGGAGAGATGGCTCAGTGGTTAAGAGCACTGACTGCTCTTCCAGAGGTCCTGAGTTCAATTCCCAGCAACCACATGGTGGCTCACAACCATCTATAACGTGATCTGATCATACTGTATTGTATACATAATAAATAAATCTTTAAAAAAAACTCAGATGGATGGTCCAAAGAAGAAGTAGATTTACTCAGCCTTGCTTTGAAGGGTCAAGACAGACCATGGAGTGAAATTTTGAGGGCCGAATAATATCAGTTTAACAAGAACAACTTGAAAAACACCTTTTCCTTTCAGCCAGTACATTTCAAGATAAAACAGGTATGCTCTGGAATAGTGAGAAATCCAAGGAAAATTGAAAAAATCCAGTTGGCTATCTGTTGGGTGGGAAGATGATGAACTGGATTGCAAGACGGAGAGAACCCATTACGGTTCTTTATGTGGCATAACAGTACAATTTATTACAGTTAAAAACTGTTTAAAACATTCAGAGTTTTTGTTCCAATTATAGGTTTCTCTTCCTATTGAAAATTTCTCTTGGTTGATCCAATTTCCCAATTTCTATCATTTCTCATGTTCTTCCAGTTCTGTCCAGTGAGTCATATGCCATTTGAGTACACTGGACCAGCAAAATTTAAATATGATTTTAAAAATTATGCTCAAACACGGGAATGCTTAAATAAGAAAAGAGGTGATGAATCAAGAAAGAACCACATCAGATTATTCTATACAATTTTGCCTGTCTCATCTATAGAATCTTTTAAAAATGAAGTGGCTATCTCTCAGCCAGGAAATAGACCTCTTCCCCCATAATGTGTTGAGTTACTAAAAATAAAACTTTTGGTTAAACTATGAGCAATAACTTGGAAACCAGCTCTTCAAGTGAGTTTTTTGAACGCCCTGAAGATCTGTGACTGAAACCTGAGCCACGGCAGTGTCTCCTTGCTGATCTATAAGGGGAAATTTCCATGGCTCAAGTAAGAGGGCACATGAGATCTTCCTGGAGACCGGGTTTCTGTGTCCCACCTTTAGAGAGATGACCAGGAGAGTTGCTTTCGTGTGCTTGTAAAAGGAAAGCCACCAAGATGGCAGAGAATGGGAAACCCATTATCCAGGGACTTAGGATTAATCTAATAATGAAATGACTTAAAAAAAAAATCACTCCTTGTTTCAAGACCCAACAAGTGTTGAAACTCAACCCTCCCTCCAGAGGCAGGGTTGGGCTTAGTGTTTTGAGATGCATAGATGTAGATTTGAAGGTTACTACGAAGAATGTTTGGGCAACTAGTGCAGCTGAACCACTATGCCATGTCCTCAGACTAGATAAGGTCTCCATGACAGAGATGTTTCAGGAGAAGTGAGACAGCCGCTTGTGATAGAGGAGACAATTGCGTCAGCTAAGACCTGTTTCTATCTAAAATGAAATGTTTCAGAGTTTTATGAAGTAGTGCCTAGTGCCTGCTTATCTGTGAAGAAGACTGCTTGGACTTATTTTGGCTTAAATACTATTTGAGCTTTGTCTAATTGGTACCATTGCTACCAGTTTCTTACTTTTGGAACCATTTGAGCATCAGAGCTTAAACTTACTTGTGAAGACTGAGTATTATGGGTTGCCCTTGGTCTTAGCCTCAGCTCTGACCAAATAACAGAACTCAGGCGGCAAGGCTCACTGTCCATGGGCCTTCAGCATAAAGGACCGTGGTGAGTCTTTTGCCTCCTCTGTTCCTTGAAGTATAAAAACTTTATTACAAGATGTCGGTGCCGGTGCAGGACTGTCTCCCTCTCTCTTGTACTTTGATCTCGTGCCTCAGTTCTTAATGGCTTTTAAGGTCATTTATCACGTCCTCACATTCACATTTTATTTCCCAATTGGAAGACCACATTAGGGAATCAGTTGGTCATCAGAGAAAAGCAAATGTCTTCCAAGGAAATACAAAGCTGTGTGCTGAAAAATCATTAATGTTTAATTGGATTATTATTTTAGTGAAACCAGCAGGTACTCCTTAAACAGCTTTATACCCAAATAACCATGAAGAGAGACTAGGGTCTATTTTATTAGCCTATAGCACAATGCTGCACAATAATTACTCCATCCTAAACCCCTATGCTAGTACAGTTTCCACCCATTCTGATTTCCCACTTTATACTTGCTTTTTACTCATATCTAGGTCCAGCTCATTCCTCCTGGGGCTTCCTGGTCTTTTCTTCATGGCTCTGTCCTCTCCTTCCTTATTTTTATCCCGCCCCCCCCCCCCCGCCACCCAACTGACTCACCAGGATGTCCCACCCTATTCTCTGTTATTGTTCAGCGTTGGCTAGTTGGTTTTTATTGGCAATACAGAGAACAAATTGTGACATTTTTACACAAACTTGAGACAGGACATACTTAGAATAAATATCACAATGTCCAGATTGAAACCAGATAGTGGGGTAGATAAATCAGCATATGAATGAGCAAAGGAAAACTGCACACAGTCCACAAGAACAGTATGTCAACAGCTGTAGAACCCACTTTCAACAGATACATCTACAAAACAACGTTCCTATCTAAGGCTCAGGGAACATTCTAGAAGAGGAAGTGGAAAGATTGTAACAGCAGGAGGATCGGGAGTTTTCTGTGATAGCGCAGTTCTAGTAATATCCGAAGCTACACCCATAAAGTCTCACCAACATGGCTGTCTAAACACAAGCTGAACAAGAAGCAACAGTAGACAAGCCAAGGTGAGAGGGAAAGACTGGGAGACATCAACCCTACACAAAGAGCTACAGCAATTAAGAAATAGTGAGAGCATGAGTGACAGACAGTCTTCCCCAGGGAAGAGGACACCAGTTGGTTTTGCAATACCAAATAGTCAGCCCTAAAAACGTATGCATGCAGGTAACATTAAACAGACTGAGCAGGTTATAGTTAGGGAGATATATGCATATATGTATACACATGTAATAATAAATGGAAAAGAGGCCATAAATTTGAACGAGAACAAGAAGGGGTGAAGAAGATGGTTTGAAGGGAGGAAAAGAGGAAGAAATGTAATTGTATTATAATCTCAAAAGTAAACAACATAATTTAGAAATGTCTTTCAAGGACAAGGCAGAATAGAAGTAACTAAAACTTTTTTTTTTTTTTCCTTCAGGGCTAAAGAAACTGCCCTCCCAAAGTGAAATGTTGGCAGATATAAACAAGACTCAAGAGAATATGGCAAAAAGGTAAGAAATTCTCCCAGGAAGACATATGGATACTTTACGTATTTCTCAGTAAGAAGAATGTTGTGCTGTGCTTAGATCCCATGTGTGGGCTTAAGGGCTTTGATTATTACTGTGGCATCAGAGGGGATTATAGCACCTGTGTTTCCATGTGGCTGAGGAAGGAGAGGAAAGCTGATAGGACATGTTTAAAGGCTATGTTTAGGGCCTTAGAAAAGTTGAGTAGGAAAAACAAACCAAAGGAACAGGGGGCATATTGGTGAGGATTACTCACATGCAGGCCGTGCTGCCAGATGAAAGAGGGGATTATACTAGAATAAGGCTCCCCTATCTTTGGGGGCAAACAGCTGTCCTACAGGGGCTCTGTGTCCCTCCGGCTCACTGCTGAAGGTGTGCAGGTCACTGGGGTTGGTGGGTCCTGTGCTCTCATCCTTCGCTCCCTACCCCCAAAGCCCCTGCATTATAACTCCCTGGGCACCCCTGAAGCTGCTCTCTTGGAGGTCTTCCACAACTCACTTCTGGTGACTCACTTCCGGTCGTCCTCTCACTGCCGAAGTTGACACTTCTGAACACTCTTCTTGGAGTGTTGTCTCTCCCTTTTGTGGGGCCACTAAACTATTTTATTTCAACTTCCCTATGCTTTTTCCCTTGGCTTACTTTCTAACGACCTTCTGACTATGTGCAGTCCCAGGGGATACCGCTTAACTTATTTTGAGGGTCAATTTTGTGCCCATATTTAGCATTTCATATAGGTGGAGATGATTCACTGCTTGCGACAACCCTGGGAATGTTTTAGTGGTTTCCTTTTCTTGAACCTTTGTGAATGCTAAGCTCTAACGTCCAACTATGGGGTACGTGAATGCATGCCCACAAAGTTCGAGCCACTGGAGCACCCAGGAAGCCAAGCTCCCAAGTTTTTCCCTGTATCTTCTCTTCCAAGATCTAGTCTCCTTTCAGTAAATGCTCATCTGAGAGTCCCTCTGCCATTCTGTCCCACCAGTTCTACTCAAATTTATTTCCTATCATTTGTTTCTGTCCTTCATTAATTCCTCAATCTCAGTTAGCTTGGCTTAATTGTTTTCTTACTCCCTCTCGCTGTTCTTTTACATATCCATCACAGAGCAAAAAGCTGGTTTTCCATTCACTCTCCAGACCTCTTTTGTCCATATACATACATACATACATACATACATACGTACGTACATACATACATACATACATTTATATATGTATATGTATATACATTAGTTACTGTGTTTGGTATAAGCACCCCATCTAGCTCCATCTAAAGGACCTGTTACTCTTGAAGGGTGTCATACTCTCTCATCTTCTCAAGCTTTCCAAGCCAGCATTAGTCCAGAGAAGCCCTATTCTGGGCACCCCACTAACCTTGTCCTCATTAAATAACTCAGGATCCCATGCTTAAGGGACTTTTTGGCCTTCCATGGCAATAGCATCACATCCTCTGCATCTGCCAGGCTTGCCTCCCCATACCCACCCATTCCCACTGCTGTAGGCAACACGCAGATACCCCGTGCCTATATTCCACGCCCGTTCCCTCCTTACTCCTTCAGTCTGTTGGTACCTCGCTTTACCATCCCTCCTTTGTTCTCACTTCAGCTTTACTTCGCATACAACCCGGAATATTTACCTGAAGGCTTATACACTTTCAGATCTTCTTGAGCATAGTGTCTATGCATTATAGACTCTAATGCATCATAAAATCCTTAAGGAAGGTAACAAATGCCCCATCTCTTAGCACAATATCAGTCCCACAAATAGACACTCACTCATAAGGTTCTGATTGGCTGGTTAATTGACTGGCAGTTTGGCTGTATTGGTGATAGCCTGGGACTTCTGTCTTCTCTGCTTTAGGTATGTGGACAGCCAGCGACACACCATCCAGGGAGATTATATAGACACCATGGAAGAAATTGCAGATTTGGTGGGTGTCAGGCCCAACCTCCTGTCTCTGGCCTTCACTGACCCCAAGCTGGCATTACAGTTACTACTGGGACCCTGTACTCCGGTCCAGTATCGCCTACAGGGCCCTGGAAAGTGGGCGGGAGCCCGAAAAACTATTCTCACCACAGAAGATCGTGTACGAAAGCCTCTGATGACAAGAATGGTTGAAAAGAGTGATGCTGGGGATTCAACAATGACAATCCGTGTCCTCATGTTAGCTTTTGCTCTCTTTGCTGTAGTCCTGGCTTATTTTTAGATGTGGCAGTGCGGCGTTCCAGCAGACCCTGACAAGCCTGAACACTCAGCTTCACACTGTACAGAGCCCCACCACGCTCTGCCTGCCTCCCTCCCCCACCCCTCCCTTAATCATTAATCTTTCTTGTTCTTTCTTCTCTGATACTGGGTTTTTGTTTATTAATTCCTCTTCCTCCCTCTCTTGAGCCTGCATTTTTTCCTTCTGGTATTCCCAGACCATGAGCACAGATCCTCTTCCGTCATCTTTATGTGCCATCAGCTCTTAATGCTTGATTCTGTCATGTTTCTAATCTTGCACACCAAGATGTCTGTGTAATAGCACATCTTGAAAAGACTGCTCACATTATTAAGCACATACTGGCTACAAGTTGGCCTTGTAAGCAGAGCCAACATTCCTATTTCAAGAATTTCCACAGAATGCATTTAGTGCTGAGGGGTGCAAGTCCAAAAACAAGGGTGCAGATAGTGAGGAACTCATGCCTTCATGATTAGTACAGTGAGGATATTGAATGGCCAAACAGAAAATATGCCATTGGCTAAGTTCCAACATGTGGCACATGCTTAATGAATGCTCATTGGTGTTTATGAAATAAGATGTCATTCCCTAAATCAGCCTAATAAATGGCTGACTTCATAGAACTCTTCTAGCCCATTGTCTACCAGGTTAATTTTTGTTTTTTACTATTATAACTGAATGTGCCCATCTTTAACATGGGTGCTGGGGATTTGAACTCAGGTCCTCTTGCTTTCATAGTAAGCATTCTTACTCACCAAACCATCACTCTATCCCCTGCTTTTATTTTCTTTAAAAAAAAAAAAAAAAACTGCTAGATTGAACACAGTGGCACATGCCTGTAATTCCAGAACTTCGGAGTTCGAGGCGAAGGATCGCCACAAGTTCAAGGCCAGCCTAGTCCATGTAGTGAGTTCCAGGCCAACCAGGCTTGCATAGTGAGATTTGTCTCACGCAACAACAACAAACCATACACACAAAACAGGAAAAGAAATTGCTCTCTAGGTTTAAAAGTCATTGAAATAATTTGCCATCTTCCAACAGGTTGATTTGGCAGTTTTAGTTAGCCAGCCGGGCTTTATCTATAAGTGCTTGTGTTAGGATCCAAGAAGATGTTAGCCGAGGAAGGAAGTAAATGCCAACTGTTGAGGTGGCATCTACAGAGGGTGATTAGTTTTCCCTCTCTCCAGCCCTGACCTTCCTTCAGTATCTACATAGTAACAATCAATGAGGTTATTTTTTGTCTTAAGTTAGAGTTAGTATTACCTAGGGACATTCTGCCTAGACCAGCTCTTCTTGTGTGCTACAGTGTAGTTCAGAAAAACAGGAACTGAACTGACCTGCAGAACTTAAGAAGCATCAGCTGCCAGGTGCCCTGAACTCCTTAAGGATAGGTACTGGGTGAATCTTCAGAAATTCAGAAATAACTGCTGTGTAGCCTGTCTGCAAATGGGCTGCTGCCAATCATTAAGGCAGGGGATAATTTGGTCAGCTGAAAGAGCAGCTTTAGAATCAGGCGCATATACATGAGTGGATATGGGAGAATTCCAACCCATCATACACATGTGGACAGCTGCCTAACATCTCACCCAGTGTGCCTTCTGCAAATGTAAACATTGATCCCTGGTGTGGTTTCTCGGGTCTTTTTCTTGCCCCAATCCTTTAGAGATGGGATGTTTGTAATTATTAAAATGGAACTGGGATTTTTTTTAATCTGAAGATTGCTTTTGTTCAAAAAATAAATTGGATCTTCACATCTTACCATTTCTTCTTTGACAATGTGAAGTTGCTCTCGTCCAGTGTGTAAAGGTGTTGACGCATTATACCTCCAGGAATGTCCTCTCTACTTACCAGCACTAATACCACAGGCTTCTTTTAAAGCATGCAGTTTTAAATTGACTTGACCCTCTCATTCTGCTTAGACTATGTAAAACTACAAGAGCATCATTGATTTCTAAACCAAAGCTGAAGGTAAAACTAGGTCATTGGGGCTGGAGATGGCTCAGAGGTTAAGAGCACTGGCTGCTCTTCCAAAGGTCCTGAGTTCAATTCCCAGCATCCACATGGTGGCTCACAACCATCTATAATGAGATCTGGTGCCCTCTTCTGGTATGCAGGCACATACAGGCAGAACACTGTATACGTAATAAATAAATCTTTAAAAAAAAAAACTAGGACATTGAACTTAAAACAGGTGAAGATATAAAACAAAGATGATGTACAGCACAGCTGCTGACAAACATGTGCTGGCTCGTCAGGTTACAGGTTTGCTCTTCCGGACATGATAGACAATCACACCATTTCCCCAACTATGGTAAATCTAATGACCCAAAAAATGTATTCTTATAACATCACAGAATAAAGAAGTAGACTGCCAACCAGTGGTAGTGCACACCTTTAGTCCCAGCACTCGGGAAGCAAAGGCAGGCGGATCTCTGTGAGTTCAAGGCCATCCTGGTCTACAGAGAGAGTTCCAGGATAGCTAAGGCTGCACAGAAAAAACCCTGTCTTGAAAAACCAAAACTGGCAGGAGAGCCGGCCCTGCCCAGAGGACGAGGGAGCAGGAGAGCTGGCAGGCTGACTAACTCAGCTACTTCCAGGCCCTGATCCAGGGCTCTGAGTCGGCCTCACCCCAACATCTGCCCCATGTATGATCTACTGGAACATGTGAAGGGGCCAGTCCTGCAGACCCAAAGCTTAAGACGCTCCATGACACATGGCAACAACTGTATATCAGAGAGCAGTCCCAGTGTGGATCCGGTAATGATACTGTGGGCCTCAAACCAGACCCATAACTCATCACAATGAACATTTGAAAGTAAACCTGTGTGGGCAAAAGGCTATACTGCGTGATATGCTATAGCTTCCATGACAGGGTGTTTGTTTGTTTGTTTGTTTTATTTTACTGAGGGTGGCTATGAGGGAATGGGGAGATGAGTGGGATTGTGGTGCATGACGTTTAAATCATAGACAATAAAAGTTAAAAAAAGAAAGAAAGAAAGAAAACCAAAACCAAGACAAACAAAACAAAACAAGAGGTGTACTGAAAGAACTGAATAGTACATGTCAAAGGGGCATTGATGTCATTTCAAAGTGGCCCCAGTGGCCAAATTGGCAAAAAACATTTGAGCAATAAATAACCTAGTATTGGGTTACAACATGAAACATAAAGACCCCGAGTCCACACTGTCATAAACAAATGATTGAAAACATTAGTGGGACAGGATAGGTAAACTCCCACACAGGATTCCAAATAAGTTATATACTTACCCCTCTAGGAAACGAAGCAAAACTCTCTTAAATGAGTACTGCATAGACCAACGCCCTTCAGAAGCCTACTGTGGGAGGGAGTGAGGGACAACTACAGAGGAGAAACCAGCCAGACTATCTCAGCCAGGCGGTCCACATCAACATGGGCAATGGCAGTCATGCTGGTAGTTGTACCCAAGGCATGACCTCTGTTGTATTCTCCTTCAGATAATAGCCCAGGCTAGCCACGAGGAACATACCAGGAAACTTCAGGATGATCTACAAATACCTTACTACCTTGGACCTGTTGATGACATGAAAAGCAAGTCTGAGAAGGCTTCCTAGTATAGCGGGGCCTTGAGGGAGGAAGTATCCCTTCTGAGAATTGAAGAAGAGAAAAGGACATGAAATAAAAACTGAAGGATTATTAATACTCTGCCTAAAAAGTGGTGTGTCAATTTTGGTGTTAAATTGATAAATGCACCACAGTGACAATGTTCCCAGGAAAACTGGGTGTGGGGCATCAAGAGAATCTGTGTCATCTTAGCAACTTAAATCTAAAGGTGTTATAAAAGAGTTTGTTTGTTTGGGTTGCTGTTTTGTTTTTAAGTTCAGAGTTTGACCTGAACTACAGCATACTAGAAATTTCTCAGACAGAGATTGCATAGTTGGGTCTAAAGATGGCTCAGCGGTTAAGAGCACTTGCTGCTCTTGCAGAGGACCTGGGTTTGATTCCCAGACTCAACAGTGATTCACTACTCTAATTCTGGCCTATCTGACTCCCTCTTCTGGCCCCCACTGGTACTGCATGTGTATGGTACACATGTGTACATGCAGGCAAAAGCACTATTAATGCATAAAATACAAATAAATATTTTTTTTGAAAAAGAATATAGGCTGGAACCATTTATTTAAATTACTGTTTCTTCAATTCTGCTCAGATTATGTTCCTGTAGTAAAGCATGTATTAATTTACTACAGCAATTTTGTTTCCTGCGGTGGATAATTATGGTAGGGGCTTTGGTGGTATAAGGTCAAGACTTCTTAAAATAACATAGGTAAGTTGCTCCTTGAGGCTGAGCACATTAAACAAGTAGTGCCAAGAAAGAAAAATGGCAGATATGAAGGATGAGCTATCCATAAACAAGGAGCTTTGTTTACTATTCGCTTGTCTTGCCTAACAGCAGTACAGTACATAAACATCCTCCAGACTGTCAACTTGACAGTCCCTCAGGCACCATGTACTCATTCTCTGCTGTACTGATTTTAATAAATTTCCACTTTCCAGCCGAGTGATACCCACACATCTTCATGATCCAGCTCACCCGGCATCCCTTCCAGGAACAGCTGCCTCTTCCTGCGTGTGAGATGGGTGCCTTCGTGCCTCATGCTATCTGGTATATTCAATTCCTCAATTACATTTGATGGACATCCTTATCCTACGACACAAAGACAGTGATTCTTTTACCTCGTTCCTCTCTAAATTCGTAATTAAGATGCCTCATGGTTAATTTGTTCCCAGTGCCCAGTGTAGTGCCTGGAGCATAGTGGACCTCAGGAAGCTGATGGAAATTGACTGGACATACTTAAACAAGGGAGCTAAAAATGAATATGTTTTTAAAGGATTAAATGAGATATCAAGTGTCTCTCTTCTTTTTTTTAAATTTTTCTTTCTTTTTTTTAAAGATTTATTTATTTATTAAGTAGAGAGCATTTTGCCTGCATGTACACCTGCATACCACAAGAGGACACCAGATCTCATTATAGATGTTTGTGAGCCATCATGTGGTTGCTGGGAATTGAACTCAGGACCTTTGGGAGAACAGGCTGTGTTCTTAACCTCTGAGCCATCCCTCCAGCACATGTGTCTCTCTTCTAAAAGGAGACTAAGGAGTGCTTAGCATCTGGAACCAACTTTGGGGCACTGATTTTACAGAGAACTCTCTGGGGTAGATCACTGATCGGGTCTGGATAGTTCTTATGCACTGACGCACAACTTACTTCCCCGATCAAGCCAGCCTTAAAAAGTCAAGCTCTTAAAACAGAAAGCGGGGATTATCTCTCCCAAGATTCTTACGATGTGCAGATCCCTGCTGCTATTTTGTTTTGCTTTTTCCAATTCCCCAGCCCTTTTGAAGCACCTGCCACCTCTCCTGACTATAGTTATAAAGATCCTTTTGCTCCCCTTCACTCAGTGAAGACTTAGCACCCAGCTCAATGCTTCTGTCTGTAGACACAGTTGCTCCTGAGCGTGATTTTTTAATATCTCTATAACCAGTACTCCACCAGTCCAATGTATTAAGTAGGATCGGGTTTATCTACAGTTAATAGAAAAGTGGTAGACAACAGTGGCCTAACAAGACTGACATTTATTTTCCTCTCATACAAAAAAAAAAAAAAAAATGTCTAGAGGACATCTTTTATGAGATGGTTTGATAGCTGTGTAGTTCCTTTTTCTTTGGTGGGAGGGGTGTGAGATGAGGTCTCACTGTGTAGCCCTGGCTGTCCTGGAACTCACTCTGTAGACCATGCTAGCCTCGAACTCACAAGGATCCACCTGTCCCTGCTTCCCAAGTGCTGGAATTAAAGGCATGTGTCACTACACCAGGCTTAGTTCCTATGGGTCTGTGTTGCAGGATATTTAATCTCAGTGTGATCCATGAGTTTGTGAACTATAAAAACCTGTCTTTGGTGCCACTGTGCTCCCTGAGGTTGTGAACTGTAAAAATCTGTTGTTGATCCCATTGTGATCCCTGAGAGTGAACTGTAAATCCCCGTTTCTTGTGGTTGAGCCCTAATACACACCTTTTATCCAAGAACTTTCTGTTTATTGTAAACAGGTGACCAAGGTGTGGTCCAGCCAGCCTTAAACACATTTTTAATTCAAGAGCTTTCTGTACACAGCATTTAATAAAGTTAACCCTAGGTCAAGAGGCAGAGCAAGAAAACAGCTGACAGGAGGGACTTTGAGTTGAGGGGTATTTAAGACAGTGTGTAGAAGTAGAAGGAGTCTTTGGTGCTTTTAACTCTTGGGATTTTTAGCTTTAGTTCTTTAGCTCTTGAGCTCCTCAGCTCCTTGGCCTTTGGCTTTTTGAGCTTTAAGCTAGCACACCTATGGCCTTGGGATTTTTGGTCTTTTCCTTCTGGCCTGTCAGGTGAGCTAGTGAGCCTTTAGGGCCTTTTCGATGTGAGCTGAGTAGGAAGGCCAGGTGGGTGCTTTCTCTGCCTCTCTGAGCTAGCAGGTTTTTCACCACAACATCTGGCTCCAGAGTCTTTATTGGTAGAGTAGAATGATCTGGGATTTTTTTCAATTAAAACTCAGGTCTCATCTTCCTTGGCAGGGCTGTTGGCCACCAGCCCACAAAGGCAGGAGGAACAGAAAGTGGGGCACAGGGCTCAGATGGCTGTGAGCACCACGATGTAAAACGACCAGTACGGGAACTGCTTCAGGGAGATAGTTCAGCTTTTTTTAAAAAAAAAATATTTTTATTTAATTTTTAAATTTATGTGCATTGGTGTGAGGGTGTCAGATCTTGGAGTTCAGCTTTATTTAGGGATAACAAAGACTATATAGTCCTTGGGGAGTGGGTGGGGCTTCCAGCGTAGGTATACATGATTGGTTGGAATTAGGCACTTTAATGATGCTTGGTTTGCATGTGGTATGAATGGGAACACAGTACCTAATTATCTTATAGGTGCAGGGAGGGGAGAGCTAGCAGGAAGCTGTGTCAAAGGCCACATATCAAATGTGGTCAGGGGCATCTATGTCTGAAGACACTCTCCAGATGAGGTCAGGCAGAGAGCCGAGGCCCTGCTGGGGAGAGGGGGTCCTGCACCTAACAGCGAGCTCAGAATGGCTATGCAGACTGGGTAGTCTGCAGCTTCAAACAGCAGGGCCTTTCCAACAGTTCCTTTTTCTATTCCATTGCTTTTAGCTGCCTCATGGTTCAGGATAGCAGCTGGCACTCTAGCCGTCCGATGGGCATCCTACACACAAGGAAAGAGAAATGGAGAAAGATTTCACAGAGGCTCTATGTAACAGTTCCACCTATCTGGCTATCAGGGAGGCTATGAAATGCATCTCTGCGGAGACGGACAGTATCCCAAGGTTAAAGTTTTATTACAGAAGGTGGGTCGTGGTGGCACATGCCTTTAATCCCAGCACTCAGGGAGGCAGAGGCAGGAGGATCGCTGTGAGTTCAAGGCCAGCCTGGTCTACAAAGTGAGTTCAGGACAGCTAAGGCTACACAAAGAAACCCTGTCTTGAAACAACAACAACAACAACAACAAAGTTTTATTAAGGAAGAAGGAAATCAATCCAACCCTCTTTGCCATCTTACTGTTCTGTTCTATAACTTACTTTAAAATATTTATCTATATATGAGTATTTTGCCTGTTGGAACAGATAGATGGTTGTGAGTCACCTTGTGGGTTCTAGGAACCAAACTGGGGTCCTCTAAATGAGCAATGAGTGCATTAATACTGAGCCATCTCTCCATGCTCCCCTCTGAGTTTCTTACTCCAATGGCTTTATGGTCGACCTCATCTCACCACTCTACGCCCTTGACCGTGCCTAAAACACTGCCAGTGCTAATAACTGCAAGGCCCCTGGAATCTCAGTGGCACACATCCTACTCTCATGAGCCTGTCTCACCTTCACTTCCTAGCCTACTGGCTCCAGGTCACTAGGGCAACAGTATATTCCCAGCCTAGCATGTGCTCTGTGAAAGGACCAGACAAACTCCATCTTGAAAAAAAAAAAAAAAAAAAACCAACCCATTCTGTGTTAAACCTAGCCAAGGGTTGAACCAAGATTCCAGGAAAACCACAAACTAGTGTAAACAGAAAAACATCCCCTAGCAACACAATCAGCTCACCTTGGCAAAGTCCAAATATACTCTCTGCTGGTCAGGCTGACCAGCAGGTGGTCTGGCACATAGCAACAACCAATTAGGAGAAGCCAAGGCCAAAGTTCCTAACGCACCCATTACTGCTTCAGCCAATCTTTTCTATAGGCCAACTTGCCCCTACACTATTACCCAATCAATCACGAAACGCCAAGGCTTGTAACTCCCAGCTTGCAGCTTTTCTGCCCAAGTGTCATCCACTCGTATACTGTGAAACCCATTTCTTAGTCTAAAACCTATAAAAACCCCTCTCAATTGAGACTCGAGGCCACTTCCCTGCATCTGTTATGCCAATGCATGGGAGGGGTGGCCCGGGCTCGAACCTGAAATAGACTTCCTTGCCATTGCATTTGGACTCGGCTCTTGGGTGATCTGTTCGGGGAGTCTCTCAAAATTTGGGCATAACACTCTTAACTCCTCTGTTGCCTCCTTGACTAAACTTCATTATTAGCTGTATGCATGCATCTACAAAGCTAATCACAGAAAACGCCACTAGAATGAGCCGGGCACCACATTTAAGCAAGCCTTCTGCAGTACCTGCCAGTCACACTTCACACGTCTAGTCAGTTCTCTGCCCCTCTCTTTATTTTATGCCTCCAGGGACAACTAAAAAGAGGTTGCTTGGTAGACGTGTAAACCGAATATGAAAACTATTTAAATGTGGATCTGCTCTCCAACGCCGTCAAGCAGTGTGAGGTGATCGTGTTAAAGTGCAGATTCTAATTCTGTACCTAGGGCATGAGGAGGCCTCGGATTCGGCCTTTCCAACAAGCCGGTGATCCATGATTAGACAAGCTGCTTAGGAAAACATGGTGTCTGGTGGGCTGTTCCCAGCCCCTGGGCGAGCCACTCCCAGCCCCAATCCCGACCCCACCCTGGGTCCCGCCCCAAGCTGGAGGTGCGCACGCACCCACCATAGAAGCCGCCGCGTCGCTGTTGGCTAGAGAGGACTAAGGCTGACGAGGGGGCGGGGCTGGAGCGCAGGGGGCGGGACGCGAGGGCAGGTGGGCGGGGCCAGGAGCAGAGGCGGGTCCGTGTCGCCGGCCTTGTAGCCATTTTAGGAGGAAACCCGGATCCCTGGTTTGGGGTGTGGCTTCAATTTCAATAACTTTATTGGTCTCCTTGTACGCCGAGCAGCCGGCGTGCGTTCTGCCCCGGAGCCCATAGCGCATCGCCGGAGGTGAGCGGCGTGGGGATCTGCGGGGCCAGGGCTGTGGGGGCAGCTGGGGCTCCTGGATCGGGTTCCCGAGTTGAGGCGTCCCCCGAAGCGGGTAAGGGAGGGGACCCCGAGAGCGGCCTCCTGCGGCGGGGATTCCCTTCCCGGGCGCAGGGGCGGGGCTGGGGCGCTCCTGACGCGGCCGCGGGGGTGTTCCCCGCCCGGTGTCGGTCCCCGTTGCAGGTTGCCCCCGACTCGAGCTGCAGCCATGGGAAACACCACCAGCGAGCGGGTGTCCGGGGAGCGCCACGGTGCCAAGGCTGCGCGAGCTGAGGGCGGCGGCCATGGCCCGGGCAAGGAGCACAAGATCATGGTGGGGAGCACCGACGACCCCAGCGTCTTCAGCCTGCCCGACTCCAAGGTGAGGTAGGCGGGCTGCCGGCTGCTCCGCCCTTTTTGGTTCATCATCATCATCATTAAAAGGCTTTTCCGCGGGCAGAGGTGTTGGATGCTAATTCCTCCTAGGTTCTACCTCAAATTAGGATAGAGGCGCTGAGTTGTTTTCCTGCTGCTCTGAGTAATCTGTTGGCCAAGTCTTTTAGGACTGGCACCAGAGACCCATCCTCTGCCCACCCCATTCTTGGTTCTGCGTGCAGGCTGCCCTTTTGTAGAGCTTGCTGAACGCATAGGTTGTGAGCGCGCGCGGAAACTTGGGAGGGCGCGTTGTCTGAGCTGTTGGTATAGGCTCAGTTTCTCACATTGGCCTCAAGATAGCTAGATGAATTTCTCTTCGCTGAAAATGCCTTTGTATAGGGGTCGTTTTTGCTTTCTCTTGGGTGCTTGGCACCCCCTCTTCTATCCTCGTCTCCCTTTGCGTGGCTCTGAGCAGCAATCACTTGGATACTTGAATACTTTCGCCTAGCCTGGGGACCAATACAGGGTATCATCTGGGTAATGGCTCAGTTTTTTGTTGTTGTCGTTGTTGTTTTTTTGTTTTTTTTTAACGTGGCGACCGTAGCTGTGAGTTTTGCACACCTGGCTGAGCTTTGCAGGAGAGCAAGTTTACTTCCCTTAACTCCTCCCTCAATTCCAAGGACTTTCAGCCTGAGCCCATTTTCGGTCAGAGGCAGATGGAGCTGACAGCGGTGTGATTGCTAGCTACCCTAATGTTCCAAATCACTTTCAGAAATGTCAGCATTAAATACATTTAATTTCTCCTGGTCGGCTGTCTGGAGTGAAAAAGAAAAACCGGAGCATTGGAGAGGATTGGGAAGCATTTGACATTTATTGCTTTATCACTTTCCCCTGAACTGAGGCTTAGGATAGTAAATAGAGTTCTATTTACCACTGTGACGGTACATGAAATTTGGGTTATACGCCTTCTTTTCTTGGATCCTGATTGAGAGCATCGTTAGAAGCGTGAGAGCCATGGAACTCCATCTTCATTTCCTCTTCCCCCCCCCACCCCGCTCCCCCCCCCCCCTGCCACTTTAGGACTTCCTCATCATTTGGGCCCTGTATTCAGCCTGAATTTTCGTCTCCAGAGCTTACCCAGGGTGACAGGCCGTGTATTTTTGCTCATTCCTACATTGATGACTCAGGATTTGGGTACAGTCACACTGTGACTGCAGTAATTGGTGTCCTGAATAGGAGCCAGGCTGCCCTGTGTGAATTTGGGCCTCTTTTGGATCATCGTTCTCTCTCACAGCTTGCCCGCTGGTGAAGTGAGAAAAGTAGCTTAAACAATCACCCATGCCGCACCCAGGCCAAAAACTTTCTGGTCCCCGTACCCTCCCCCACTGAGCTTCCTTAAACATCTGCAGACCTTAGGCAGAATTGCTGGTTAGCTGCTGATTCCTGAAGGCTGAACTCAAGCAAACAGTCTTTCTGCTAGTCAGCTGTCTTCGCTCCTACCACAGAAATGTCATGTCATAAGTGGAAGGAAGGCTTTGCTCCAAAGCCCAGGCATATTAATAGTGTGGAGCTCTCACATTCTAAACCGAAACTCCTCAGTCGTAAAAGTAATTGATTAAGAACAGTGCTGGCGGGCAGGGGGCATCTTTGATTCAAAGGTCAGGCTTTTTAGTAGCCTTACTCAGTGGCTCTCAATCTTGTTTGTACATTAGGATCCTCCCAAGATTGCTTTAAAAACCTTATGGGAAATTTGACACATTCATAAACTGGAACAGTGTAACGAACTGTGGCTATGTCCCCCGTTTAAGGTGCTGAAAGGTCATGAGTGAGCGCTCCAGGCCACTCTCCTACCCGCCATTCTGAAACAGAGGTCAAACAGCTCAACAAATAGTAGTTCTAACCTTGTAGTATGTACCTCAGAAGGTTCATCTTCTTAGAGTTGATAGGATAGTGGCGCACACCTGTGATTGCAGCTGGTTCAGAGGTTTTCATTGTTGCTGTTCATTGTAATGTAATTGTAACGTTGTTACCAGAAAGCTTTTCAAACATATGTTGCCAGAATCCTATGGAGGAACCAGAATCTGAGGATTGTTTTAGGCATATGTAAACATTCCTAATGCAACTGTCAACCTCGGTGCATGATTTTGAGACTATGGAGGCCAAAGTTCTGTCTCATCTAGTCCCCTGAATAATGGAAAAGTCCTTCATTTTCTTTCTCCATTTGCTCTGGGTTGTACTTGTACTGTAGTTTTAAAGACTGTAGGAAGGCAGAACAGAAGGTAAACTGTCTCATTTTGGAAAAAGTTTGGAAAAGCCCACATAAATAAGGTACTCTTTTCTTACTCCAACCCTCATGATTTTGCTTGTAATGCTGGACTTGGTACCATACAGTCAGTGAAGCCAATCAAAAGTGGGGATTTGCAATTTTTTTTTTCTGTAAAAGGCCAAATAATAAATAATTTAGACTCTGTGGCTCATACAGTCTGTCATAGTTTCCTGGATCTACATGGTAGCAGAAAGCTGTAGGTGGTAAACAAATGAGTGACTGTTTCCAGACAAAAGCTTTGCAAACTACAGTTTGCCCATGCCTGTCCAAAAGGATGGCAAGGGAAAGGGACTAAGGAGTTCATTTTCCTCAGAACCCTTTAAAGCCCACTTCACAGCGGATGCTCAGGGAAGCTGCTTCTCCTCTTGGGCCCCTGGAGCTCCAGGGTCACCCATCCTCCTGACAGCTGGACCAAAGCAGTGGTCTGACCTCAGAATTTGCGTCAATTGATGGATTATGGTGCTAGAAATGAAACTTACTACACTGAAATATGTCTCCAGCCCTTACATTTTTAATGTCCTGTTGTATAACTGAGTAGCTAAAACAGTGCTGTTGATTACTTAGGAATTTTGGTTTAATTGCAGTTGACAGTCGAGAACAGGTTGCCTCTGAAAAACATATACATGGCTTGATTTTCTTTTAAAGAACCATACGTGGCTTTCATATATTCGTGTGTGTGTGTGTGTGTGCTCAGAAGTGTATCCTAATTGCCTGCATACAAGTTAAGTTGGTGATATGGAGGGAGGGTTTTGTTGTCTTTTTGAAGGGTGATCCAAGGGTTCTGCAAGAACGAGCTCTGCAGTGTGCACAGTGGGTTGTATCTTAGGCAGTGCTTGAACAGAGGCCATTCGACTATTTTGGAGCCTATATTAGTTCTTTCCTGTAGTTTGTTCAAGTTCTGTCATAGTTGCTGAATTTGGGGTGTCTGTCTCTAGTTGACGCCTAAGACCTCTTAGACCCCGAGGGAAACTGACCTCTTAAAAACCCTCGGGTGACAATTTATCCTAGGGATGACCTACTCCCTCTTACAGCTCCCGGGGGACAAAGAGTTTATGCCTTGGCAGCAGGACCTGGATGACTCTGTGAAACCCTCGCAGCAGGCCCGGCCCACCGTCATCCGCTGGTCTGAAGGAGGCAAGGAGGTCTTCATCTCTGGGTCCTTCAACAACTGGAGTACCAAGATCCCTCTGATTAAGAGGTGAGGGGGCTGGAGAGATGGCTCAGTGGTTAAGAGCGCCACCTGCTCTTCCAAAGGTCCTGAGTTCAATTCCCAGCAACCACATGGTGGCTCGCAACCATCTGTAATGTGATATGGTGCCCTCTTCTGTCTTGCAGGAGTACATGCAAGCAGAGCACTGTATATATAATAAATAAATAAATAAAAGGTGAGGACAGGTGTCTCTGTCGAGTCTCCCGAGTGCAGGAATAAGCACCTGATAGCCTTTTTCAGGGGAGAGACTGGGCCTGGGCTGGGGCGGGGGGCAGGTTCTAACAGCGCTGTGGGTGTGTGCTTCTCAAGCCATTTCGTGTCTGGAGGAGGTCCGGAACTAGTTCGTTCCTGTTCGATTTCTGTATCAAAGCAAACTACATTGTGGCATTCTAGGTATAATGCCAGTTTCTTGCTGGCAAAGCAACAGCGAACGATTTAAGGGGTTGTCAGAGTGGCCCTCTGTATATTAGGTCTTTTCTCAGAAAAGGCTCGCCAAACTATGGGAACAATCCCCTGAAATATTTCCCACCGAAGCCTGTCTTTACCTAATTCATATTATGAGGATTCTGTGCTATGTGTATAATGTGTATGTACATGTATGTGCATATATATGCAGACATGTGTGCATGTATGTACATATATATGCAGACATGTGTGCATGCATGTACATATATATGCAGACGTGTGTGCATGCATGTACATATATATGCAGACGTGTGTGCATGCATGTACATATATATGCAGACATGTGTGCATGTATGTACATATATATGCAGACGTGTGTGCATGTATGTACATATATATGCAGACGTGTGTGCATGCATGTACATATATATGCAGACGTGTGTGCATGCATGTACATATATATGCAGACGTGTGTGCATGCATGTACATATATATGCAGACGTGTGTGCATGTATGTACATATATATGCAGACGTGTGTGCATGTATGTACATATATATGCAGACGTGTGTGCATGTATGTACATATATATGTAGACGTGTGTGCATGCAGAGGCCACAGCAAGACCCGAGGATCCTCCTCCTTGGCTTTCAGCCTTGTTTTCTTGGGGCATTCTCACGGAAGCACAATTTCTCCATTTCAGCTAGCTCTACTGGCCAGCAGTTTCTCAGGCTCAGCTTCTCTCTGCCCCTACAACGCTGCAGTCACAGACATGTGTAGCCATGGCCAGCTTTTACACGGATACTGAGAATTCACACTCGGGGCCTCAGGCTCACGAAGAGCACTCTTAAGTGGCTGAGCCCATCTCCCAAGCCCCGAGAAATCCATTCTGCAGGAACAAAGTAGTTTCAATATCCCCCGCCCCCCACATACACACACACACACACACACACACACACACACACACACACACTTGTTAGAACGAAATTACTGGGAGAAGGTGACAAGTACACGTCCTGAGTGATGCTGAAAGTGAAAATGGATTTGTATGGGGTTGAGGTGCGCACAGGGGCTGAGGTAGCTCAGGAGTGTGGAGGGTCACGGGGTGGCACCATCATCGCCTGTTACCTTTTACATTCTGTCGTCCGACCGTCGGTTCTCTTCCCTAGTCATAACGACTTTGTTGCCATCCTGGATCTTCCAGAGGGAGAGCACCAGTACAAGTTCTTTGTAGATGGACAGTGGGTTCATGATCCGTCAGAGGTAAGGCCTTGATTTGCAAGGGAGCCTCAGTGACCTTACTGACTTCCTGCCCTCCAGAGTAGTGGACAACAGCCCTCTCCTAGTAGTAGAGGCTTTTCATAAAAGTGTAGAGGGGAGGTTGGGTGAAGAGATGGATTTGAAAAGGCAATCGATAATAATTAATTAATTAATTTTTCTTACTGTTACAGCCTGTGGTTACCAGCCAGCTTGGCACAATTAATAATTTGATTCATGTCAAGAAATCCGACTTTGAAGTATTCGATGCTTTAAAGTTAGATTCTATGGAAAGCTCTGAGACATCGTGCCGAGGTAATTTTATACTATCGCTTTCTCTTGCTATGCCTTGTCTTACAAAGCATATTTCTTCCCCAAAGTGATTTCATGTCTTATTTTATATTTTTATGTCTTCTCAAGAGTGGTATAATCACACACACACACACACACACACACACACACACATAAACACATACACACACACATACCACTCCTGCACAAATCTTATGGTGTGGTGCTGCCTTACTTACTCTGAGCCATTGTTTCCCATTTTACCTTTAACCCACCAGTAGCCTGTGATTTCAAAAGCAGTTTCCAGTAAGATTTCACACTTTGAGCATCTGGCAATATTACCAGTATAGGCTGGATGTGGCTAGTTTGTCTTAGTAACCTGAACCAGCTAGTTTGAGAGCTCAACTGGCAATTGTGATTTCATGAGAGCCTACAGTTGTAATTGTCACTGAGGGAGTGAGGGAGTGTGAGAAGAAAAGCAACCCAAAAGCTGCTCTCCATGGGGGGGGGGGCGTCACATGTGCTTGTTTTGTGTCACACCACAATCCCCCAAGGTCTCTATCAGTGCTTGCTCACTCTAGTAGCAGAAGCACAGTTTGCACACTAACTTGTTACTGTGTGATGGGAGAGGTGTCTGCCAGGAGAAGTGCACACGTTTCTCCACTTCGCAGACAGTCGCTTGTGTGCAAAGCCTGCCTCTGCTACTAGTCGTGCGATTGTGCACCAGTCATGACGGCAGAGTCTCCAGGACTGGGGACCAGTGGTCCACAGCATAGTAAGTAGCTAGTTAGAAAGTACGTCTCAGTGTATAAACTCAGAAAGTTAAATGAGAATCCTCACTGGTGGGAAGGGCAATGATCTTAAGAGGTTTAAATTCTGAGGCCACTAAGACTGTGATTACACTGTGATCGCAAACGACAGGCAATCATAGTTATGTAGTGGGAGAGCTAACACACGTTTGGGTTCACCCGGCTTCCTAACCCAGTGGTGTAAGAACTCATTTATTAGGAACATGCAGATACTGGGTGTGATCATGTGTGTGTAACTCTTCAATGCCCAACTTGTACTTTTTAGTATAATGGACAACATGTGAAACTTGTCCCATGTTATTTCCCCAGGGGTGTTTTGTGGATAATGTGACCAAAACAACTGAAAGCGCTTTGAAAATTTTCCTGTCCCGTATATTTTTGAGGTTTTGTTTAATAACACTGCATTGTTTCTACTTCTTCCCTTTTGCCTTATATGTTAAAGCAAATCTGAGTTATTAAAATAGACTATTACTAAAATATTTTCTCTGGAACTATAAAATTTAAAAAATTCAAAACAAAAAAAATAGTTAATTTGCTTTTTGCAGGTTTAAACTAAATGCTTTTCATTTTTAAAGTATAATCCAGGTACCATGAAACACATCTTTTTAAATTGTACAGTTTATCCACTTTTTGGTTATTATTTAAATATCCACATTGAGTTTTAAACCACTGTTAACCAAAGAAAGACTGCCCCGGTTCCCTTCGGCTCTCTCTTCCCTGTGTCCATCAGAGAGAGCCTCTGCTCTGTGTATCTGCCTATCCTGGGCAGTTCATATAAACACACGCTGCGTGGCTTCTTTCACTTAGCCGGCTTCCAGGGCTTGTCCTTATTGAAATATTACCAGTACTGCGCTTCTGTGTGTGGCTGAGTAGATGTCCACAGTGTGACAGTTCTTTCCTTTTTGGTTCTCTGTCCATTGTTGACAGACATTTGGATTTTGTTTTGTCTTTGGCCCTCTTATAAGTATTGCTTATGAGCACTCGTGTGCGGGTTTTTGTGGGGACTTATATTTTATCTTAGGTGTTACACCCTGTAATGTAATTCCTGACTCACAAAGTTTAACTGTTTTCCAAAGTGTCTACACTGCTGTACATTTCTGCCAGCAATGGGAATACTGTAGTTTGAAGCTTCCTGTTTCTCCACTTTTTTTTTTTTTTTTTTTTTTTTTTTTTTTGCCAGTACTTGCTGTTTCAGTGGCAGCCATCCTAGCGAGTACAAAATGTGGTACCTTATTGTGGGGCACATTTGCACTTCCTTGACTACAGCTTCGTTTGGTCCTGTCTGCTGTAATCACTGTAGGCTAGAGTATATAACATCTCTGTTGCTTTGACAGGGGAAAAAAAAAAAGAGAGAGAAAGAAATCTCTTCACATTGAATTCACAAAACATCGTCATATCTACTCCCACTCTGATTTCCTCAAAAGCATTGTGGATTAGGAAGGTTTTATCTTATGGCGTATACAGAGGACACTGACCGTAATAAAGGGGATCTATCCAAGGTCATAGGCTGACAAATGGAGTCAGTTTCCTGGAGCCCAGGACCTGACCTCGCATCTCTTCTTTACATAATGTTGCCTTGCTGGGAAGCTTTCTTGGTCCATGCTCAAGATGACTCAGACCTCTCTTTCCTTCGTTACGGTTCCAGGCCCTGTAGGCTCCGTCCTTACTGTCCAGGACTTGTACTACATTTAAGAGGAATGGCTGTGTGCTGAGAGCTTTCCCCGTGCCTTCTTACTAACCCTTCAACTTTCCTTCACGTTTGCACAACTATTTTTCAGACCTGTCCAGCTCACCCCCAGGGCCTTATGGTCAAGAAATGTATGCGTTTCGATCTGAAGAGAGATTCAAATCCCCACCCATCCTGCCCCCTCACCTGCTCCAAGTTATCCTTAACAAGGACACTAATATTTCAGTGAGTATCCTGAGCAGGTTGCTGGAGCGTCTGGGGATCTCTAGGACCATCGAGGCCAACTGCATTAACCCTGGGGCTGGAATCACGACACTGGACATGTCGTAGCTAAGGCTCTAAAGGAGTGTGCACATCAGCGGCACTGCGGAACCAAATCCCCGTTCCCAGACCGAGCTGTGACTTAGCAGAGCTCGTAGTTGTCTCTGTTTCTGGTAAAATCAGAACCAAACTGGGGTAGAGGCGATGTCTGTTGTGACTTCCATTCCAGCATAAGATAAGGGGGATAAAAAAACAGTCACAGCGCCTTACGGTTTCTATTTCTATTTCACTTAGTTGATAGCTCCCAGGAAGACTGCTTTTGCCCTTTTAACCCAAATCATCTATATTTGTAAGCAAGTCTTTTTGCTTTCACTCTCTTAAGGAAAATTGGCAGGTGTTGGTTGGGGCCTAGCATTTCTGAAGATTTTTTTTCCAGATCTTACGGTCTGAGAATGCGTGACTTGTGGGAGACAAAGTGTACACCTATTCAGAGTTCTTGACAGTCCCAGAGAGTTCAGAGGAAGAGGAAGCTGTTTGTTTGGTCTGCCTTTAATCGCTCATGGGGGTGGGGGGTGGGGTGTCTTTTCTCCTAGTGTGACCCAGCCTTACTTCCGGAGCCCAATCATGTTATGCTAAACCATCTCTATGCACTGTCCATCAAGGTAAGCAGTGGCCCTGGTCTTCAGCAGCCTCCTGGGTGGAAGGGTAAGGGTCACGCATGCTCCTCAGTGGGAACTCACTCGCTACTGCTTTTATTATTATTATTATTATTAATTTATTCATATTACATCTCAATTGTTATCCCATACCTTGTATCCTCCCAATCCTCCCTCCCTCCCATTTTTCCCTTACTCCTCTCTTCTATGACTATGACTGATGGGGACCTCCTCCCCCTGTATATGCTCATAGGGTATCAAGTCTCTTCTTGGTAGCCTGCTATTCTTCCTCTGAATACCAGCAGGTTGAACTAGAAATGATCATAATGAGTGAGTTAACCCAGAAGCAGAAAGAGTCAAATGGTATATACTCACTTATATCTGGACACTAGCCTAAGGGGTATGTCCCATGAAAGTCTTTACTTACCAGAAAAGTGGGACAGAGGGGAGGACATCCTACTGGGACTCTAGGTGAGAATCGCTACTGCTTTTAAAGCTACAGTTGGCACTGGTGGTCGGATTATAAGAACTAGCTGTCTTTTCTTACCTTGTGGGCTTTTGGGTTGCAAATCTCAGTCTCTGGTCCGACTTACAGCTGAACTGCCAGTGATGGGGACCTTTCTGCTTCCCAGGTTCCTTGAGTGGCCGGACCCTCTATGCCATCTGTTTGCTTAAGTTTGGCTTCTTTGTTGGATTCCATTTGCAGAAAATCAGGCTTAGCATCCTTCAATGAATGCTTGAATGCAACAGTAAAGCTTGACTTTTTAAAAGTGGGCAGTCGAGCTGCCTTAAGATGTCCTACTTGTGTAAACCCACGTGTTCCCATCTCTCAGTAGGAAGGGAGTCGGGGTGACCAGATGCTCCCCGTCTTTCCCACTCCTGCCCTACAGTCCTTAGTTTCTCTGTGGTTCTAATGTCTGTGGCTTGACTGTTAGCATAAAGGTGTGTGGTCCAGGCTGGCTCGAGTGAGAGCTGCTCGGAGGAGCTGGTGAAACTTCAGGTTGAGGGGAGACTCTGAAGAAGAGCATCCAGGGTGACTCCAGCAGCTCCCCTGTAAGCTGCTCAGATCAGCTAGAGCAGGGAAATCACTGAGAGAGTTGACTTTAATAGCTTGTGTGGTTGTACATAAGATCCTGATGCGCTGAATTTTACTTTTACAGTAACCTTGAGAGGTAAGTGTTATTTTTAACCCCTGTTTTATAGATAAAGAAACTAAGACTCAGAAGGTCAGATTGCCAGTAAGTATAAGACAGGACCGAGGTCCAGTCCTCTCAACCCTCACCGGTGCCCTTTCCTGTCTGTCATCACACAGGGCTTCTCATGGGTGCCTTTCTCTTCCCTGCTCCCCAAATCTACAGCTCTCCTGAGCACAGTTGGATCTTCGTGTCCACCTTGTTAGGCTTGTGTATCAACGCAGTCTAACCAGGTTGCTCGTCTGGGACTGCTGTGTCAGGGGTAGTACAGGGTAAAGGGAGAGAGCAAGCTGTGCTGGTCTCTGTGCTGGATTTTTAGGATACTCTGAGATTTGGCTCAGTTTTGCCTCCTGTGACTGCTCTGTAGCTGTCGGTTGGTGTCCCTTGTCATCTCTTCTGTGGCAATGCCACATGCGGCAACACATCCTAGAAGGTGGTACCTTTGCTCTGCTGTACTCTTTGTGATACAAGTGGCAGTCCTGATTGGTCGGCTTGACGTTGGGTTCTCTCAGTTGTGTGGCCATTTAGAACTGACCCAGCAGATTGGATCAGTCTGAGAAAGCCTTCCCTCCCTTTAAGGATGGATAGGAAATTGCACAGTTCTTGCCAGGTTATAAAGGGCATTTTGAGTTCATCTTGGTGGTAAGTGGCTTAGAAATGAACGTCAAGAAAGATCACTTCCCTTTCTTAACTACACTTAGCAATTGTTGTGGGAATGGTTGCCAGCACTTTTTTTTTCTTGCTAGGCTTAAATCCAATATTATAATTTGAAGCGAGAAGGGAATAAAGTAATACATAGGTATTTCTTTATGACTTTTTCTGATATTCTCTTGTACTCATCAGACCCTCTTTAATAGTAGCTATTATCCTTTCTTATGAAATGTTTTACAAAGGGGGATGGGGGGCCTAGAGATCGTTACATAGCTTCCTCAAGGCTCTCCGCCAGTCTCACAAAAAAACGGGGACTGGAGTGCAACTGAATTACATTTGCCAGCCAACCCAGCCTCTCTTATTTCAAGCTGTCTCTTTAAAAGTAAAAGTGTTGGTTAGTGTTGTCAACATCAAAAAACGTAAGACAACCTGAGATACTAATCCAGCCATACCTGTGGGGAAACATACATGAACTGGTATGTGAAGACCCATGTTAATTGCAGGCAGACCGTTCCCTGAGCAGGGTATCCTGGATTGGATAAAATGGGGAAAGCACGGGCCACGTGGTTCACTGCTTCAACTTCCTGATGCCTTGACCTCCCTGGTGCAGTGGACTGTACTCCACAACTGGGAGCCAAAAGAGACCTTTCTCCCTTACTACTGTTTTTCTTGGAGTATTGTATCACGGCAGGGAAGAATAGGACAGTGAGTGTCTGGGAAAGACTCCTAGCTGGGAAGAGTTGGCAGCTGCCCAAGCTACAGAATTAACCGTATGTGCTTCTCTCCCTGCAGGACAGTGTGATGGTCCTTAGTGCAACCCACCGCTACAAGAAGAAGTACGTCACCACGCTGCTCTATAAGCCCATCTGAAGATGACGTCACTCCTGCCTCCAAGAATTCTGGAGGAGCGTTTCCCTCGCCTTTGGACTAAGCCGGTCTCCCCTGAGCCTGGCGGGCTGATGTGTTTTGAGGCTGGTGTGTGTGTGTCAGAGCCTCGTGAGTAGGGTGCTCTGCTTTGCGTTTGACTGCAGGTGAGAGCTTTATGAGTTCATGGAGTTTATTTTAAGAAAACACAAAACCATATATATGCATATGAGAGGAAGGTTCCTGGAAGCCTCCTGGCCCAGCTGTGTACGCTCTCTCTCTGCCTGTGGGTAGTCACCAGGGCCTGAATGGGAAGCTGCGGCTGTGATAACAATTATTCCAGATGCTTCTTTTCCTAAAGTGAGAGAATAGCAAACTCTTAGGATCGTTGTCCGGCGGAGGTTCTGCCGCTGTGCCCTGGTGTCCACGGGGCAGCAGCACCAGCCCTCCTTCCAGCTGCCTGGTTGCAGGTTAGCTTTCCTTGCATGGATTGATTCTATGTCCCCACAGTATGTGACACAGTCTACTGTGTTTTTATATGACACTAGATGTCCCACAAGAACCCTCATTTTCTGCACCCTATTTAATAGCTTCCCTCAGATCTCATTCATGACCCAGTAGTGCAAAACTCACTGGGTGAGGAACCCCTTTGAACAGTGTG
The DNA here is from genome assembly GCF_903995435.1 of Acomys russatus. Classification (NCBI taxonomy): domain Eukaryota; kingdom Metazoa; phylum Chordata; class Mammalia; order Rodentia; family Muridae; genus Acomys; species Acomys russatus. The sequence continues at coordinate 1,111,176 of NC_067159.1, forward strand.
CGGGATTAGAGTCATCTTGAGAGACTGGAGGTCCCAGGGTCGCCGTTTCAGCCCAGCGCAGGCCCATCCCAATTTGTTACTTTTTTTTTTTTTTAAAGGCTCAGTATTTGTAGAATTACAGACCTTAGTGTTTCACTGTGGTCCTGGCATGCTAGCTGTGTGGCACACACCCACAGGTCTCCTGCCTGGCCTGGTGCCGTTCCCAGTGTCTGTTTATCAGAGCAGACAGTCTGAGGATAGGTGTGGGATGAGAGAAATCTTCCATATCTTTCATCCTGAAAATGTGCCTGCGTTTTTCCTTAATTAAAAAAAAAAAAAAAAGGCATATTTACTCATCTTAAAGGCTATTTTAAAACCTTGGGCTTTTGACAAATGGTTCTTAAAACCTTCTTCTCTACCCTAGGCAGTTTTACCGTTGGGTTTATACGGCCAGCCATGTGTAACCTGTTGCCCAAGCTCTAGTCTGGACACGAGCTCATGCAGGCTCACTGGATGCACATGCTAGATTTCCCTTCCTTAAAGACGAATATGGCAAGGAACTACCCCTGCTGTTCACAGCCATGGGCAGCACTGCTCTTTGCACCATATTAACAAGACCCTTTTTTTTTTTTCTTTTTTTTTCTCCTCCTTGTAAATATGTTTGGCAATGGAATGAAGTTGCTGATCACCACTGGCTGAAAAACCTACTCAGGAGTCAAGGAAAATAGTTTTTCCAAGTATCTTGACAGTTTCATTTTACAGATAAATGTAAGTCAGATGTTAAGCACTGTTTTTGTCCGAGAGGCTTTATGTCTGCTGAGATGCGCTGGCCACACGGAAAGGGACCTACAGGTCAGTTGAGCTGCCTCCTGGCTTTCCACACATTGGTGGCACAGCCATCTTCTTTGCACACCGGTCTCTCTGCTCACAAGCGTGAAGCAGGAAGATGTGGGGGCTTTCAGCAGGGAATGCAGGTTGCCAAACACCTTGTCAGGTAGGTGGTGGGAACAGGCACTGCCTTCGCCACCAAAACCACCTCCTTCAGCTGAGACATTTGTGGACAGCCTTTGCGGACCAGGCGCCTTTCTGAATCCTGTGCCATTTTGAAAACCAAGGTCTAATCCTGTCATAACCAATCCTAAGGCTCTTTAGTTATACCAGAAGGTTCCGCCCTCCCCCCTCCACCCCCATGCCAATTTAGAAGTGGGCCACCTAGGAGGATTCACAGGCTTGATTGCTACACAGTGGGATTTGTCGTATCTGCATTTCTCATTAACAACGTGAGCAAGGACCATCTGCTGTGTTTGTGTGCAGTACAGTTTTGCTCCACCCAGGTGTAGCAGTAGAAGGTTAGGAAAGTGTTCTGCAGTCTCTCAGGCTGAGGCTTCTGGACTCTGGTAAGGCTGTGGTGACACAGAGTTTGGTGCTGGTGACCTGTAGATCCTTCTCTTCTGGAAATGACAGTGTCCCCAGAGTCATCTCTAGCCAAGCTTGAAATTCCAGCTGGTGTGGACAAGACAGTGAGGGGGTTTGGCTGGTGACATGCCAACACGGCTGACCCCTCGTCCTGTCACTGTAAAGGGGGCACAGGAGGGTACTGCTTTTCTATTAATTACTTTAATGGACAGTTTGTTCTCTAAAAGTTGGGCAGAAATAAGCCAAGGCAAAAACATTGTAGCCTTTTAAAAATTTACTTTTTTTTTTTCTTTTTCTCCTCACCTATGGGGCATTTCGCAGAGTCAAAGTTGGTAGAGTGAAATAGTCCTTAAGGAGGGCTGACTCTTAAAGGCCTGGAGTGTAGAGTGAGGGTTATGAGGAAAGAGTGCAGTGACGGAGATGAGGCGTGGTAGTGGCAAACTGAAGGATCTGGTACCTTGGAGTTGAAGGTACCCTCTTTAAAAACAAGCCAGACGCAACCTGGGTCCTTGGATTTCACTGTACAAAAAAACACAGGTCTGTGACTTCAATGGTGTAAAGAACTTTGACTCCATGCTTATTAGCTTCCTGTTAACCTAGACCTGATTAGGATTTAGCTACTGTAGGCCACACCCATGAAGGGCACAGCTAGCTTTAAGAGCACTGGCCTCTTACGTAGGAAGTATGAAGGAAGAATCAGAGTTTCTGAGAGGAACCATGGCCCACCCGCTCCCCTTGGTTTTGGTTCCTTGTAGATCTAATTGATCTTATTATAAACCTTTAGAAAGATGTCAGTGCTCCACGCGTGCTGCTAAAGTCAAGTGAACTAACTGAAAGTGGGGGTACAGGGCTTTTAAAATGTTTGACCTCAAAAGAATATGCAATAGCCCCCGTGTGTGCATGCACGCGTGTCTGTGCGTGCTTTTCACTCCTCTCTCAGAGATACTTTGTCCTCACATTCTTGTGATTTGGGGCTTACAAGCAGATAAGTATTTTGTTTGTGTGTTATGACTAATCCTCAAAGCCAAGTTTTTGCTGCCTTCTGTCGGGCTGGGGACTCCAGTTACTCATGGATCGGAGCCCTGGCAGAGGTAAGGCTCTTTTAGGACCCTCTGGGTCTAGGCACTCATCTGTCCTTAAGTGACAGTCGCAACTGGAGACTGAAGGACTGATTTCTTTGGTGAACATAATAAGTGTTTGGAGTAATAAGCCAAATCTGTTTTCAGTTATAGGAAAAAAAAAAAAACTCAAGTCTGTTGCTTGTAGGATGTCATCCCTCCCTCCAGGATTTAAAGCTGGACTTGTCTCAGCTTGTGTTTTTCACTAGTGCTTTGAAGTAAGCAAGCTTTAGTCAAAATAAAAATATTAGTTCCAACATTAGTTGGAGTTGATTTGAATTGCTTGCAGCACAGAACTTTTGCAGCAAGGTTGATATGAAATACTTAACATTAGGGATGTGTAGGTGTTGGATTATACCTACAATAAGTGTGTGGCAGGTGTCGACTATCTTTGGCTCCCCTCTGTAGAGCACTTTCCCCCGCCTACCATGTTAGGACAGCCAAAGGTCAGTTAATTGTCCTAGACTCTACACTGGGAGGCCTATCTAAGACATGGTTGAATTTGGCCGGCCATTGGTTGTTTACACTATAGCACTTTGAGTTTGTTGTAAAGCAGAGGTAATTCAATTGGAAGGCAGTTAAGTATGTGTGAGTCTTTGAAATGGTGCTGTCTGTGACCTTTAATGCCGAGATACAAAGCTGCTTCACAAACTGGATACAGGTCAAGACTTTAGAGCTTTTCTCCAGATGTGCCTCATCGCTGGACCCTGACATGCCTGAAAACTGTATAATGTAACACGAAGAGATGTGGGTGTGTCCCCCCCAATAAAACACTTTAATAAAAGCGTTATACAGCAACAGTATTTGCGTTATTTGCTGATTCTGCGGTCAGAAGCCTCATAAAACCAAGGTATTATCAGAACCTGAAGAATGTAAGTGTCCTTAGAGGACACACCTGCCACTTGTCCTCCTCTCTCTGTCCCAGGCCATGCTAACACTAACTGCAAGGAATGCAACTCTTGATTACTTGTTTCCGGTGTTTTCTGTGCTGTAGCAGCTGAGAACTCAGGCCGAGGATTGTTATTGCTGCTGCTCATCATCTCCCCGACGGGGACCCTAAGGCTGCTGATGGCTGGCTGCTGCCTCCAGCCCACTTCAGTGGAAATCTTAGGCGTGGAGTCCACACGTATGAACATCTAAAATTCTCAGGTGATTTTAATAGACAACTGTTCTGACTCCTCTGTACTTGTTTCCTAGATGATAGACTGTGTTCTGACAGCATGTCTCTGACGCTCTTCTTAAGTCAGTGTGTAGAAACAGTGTTTGCTTTCTGTCCCTTCGTTTCATGGAGTTTACATGTAGAAGACTCTGTATTTTCTTAAAACAACGGAGTCCTCTACATTGGTTGCTTGAGTCAACTGAGGTCAACTTTCTTAAAGAGAAAATGACAGTGGGAGAGATGACTATGACAAGAAGAAGAAGGGAGGAACAGCACATAGCCACGTGTGTGAGAAAAACCTACACTAATGAGTGGGAACTAACAGCTAACCGTGAAATAGCATAGTTCAGAGATGGCCTCCAGAGCAGGCAGCAGGGACTCTGCCTGTGAAAAAAAATGTTCCAAATGTCCTATGTCCTGGTCACAGAAAATTCTCTGAGGGCCAAACTTGCACTGTCATGAGCTTTCTACAAATCTCTGGCCTCTGTGGCTCGCTTTTGTTATATCTCTTCCAGTCCCCTCTGTTTCTAGTTCCCAGTGATGTAAGTTGTTCAAAAGTATTGTTAGTCCTTTTCTTCCAGAGTCATTCTTTCATAGTGTTGTTTTGGACCCGAGAGATAACCTGGGATGCTGCTGAGAGGGGGAAGCTGGGCATATCTGGATAGCCAGCTGAACTTGGTCTACGACAAACTCCCTTTCTTAGTGCGGTTCTCTCTTCCCCTGATCTGGGTACCCCAGATCTTGTAAGGAGCATCACATGGCATTCAGAGAAGATCACAGACCCAACTCTTTCTGATAAGAAAGCCAATTTAGCTAACACCTGGGGATTTTCTGGAATACCCCACCCTATGCTAAAGAGATACTAGCCTTAAATAAATGACCGTAAACTGTACCTAGAAGTTTTTCTCCCACCCACGGGATAATTAAGTACTGTGTTTTCCTTCTTGTGATAGGGCCCATACTACTGCATGCAAATGAGGTACTGTGCCACTGCATGTAGATTAAGTATCCTGGCACCCCCAGCCCCAGCAAATCAGACACATTCACCCACAAACCCCTCCAAGGTTTATAAATAAAGGCTGGCTGGTGTGCTTCCTCTCTGTTTGCCATTCCTCCGCCATGACCATCTAAAACTCCATTTATTCTGGGGAAGAACCGCTGCTGCACGTCTGATGGTCCAGCATCAGCGGTGGAACTTCCTCTGCAGTTGGCGCCTGCTCCATCAGCTCCAGCTCGGCGCTAACTGCTGGTGAAACACTCGCCCAGCCCTGCAACTCCCTGGACCTGCCTGTTGCCTCTACTGTGCTTAGCACAGAGGCTACGTAAAGGGCTATTAGAACGTATCTGGTGTCATCACAGTCTTCTGGAGCGCCACTGCCTTCTGATGCCAGTATTCTAAAAGAGCTAAATTGTACCATCCGGTGGAAAATCATTTCTGGCTCTCCTTGTGACCCCGGGAGTCTAGCCTAGCACTCAGGCCTCACCCTTAGCAGTCTGAGCCACCCCTGAACAAATAACCAAGTTAATGGGACCTTTCAAATGGTTGTGAGCTGCCATGTGGATGCTGGAAACTGAACCCAGGTCCTCTTGGGCAACCACTGCTCTTTAGGCCTCTCCTTTTTGAGAAGGTTTCACTGTGGTGCTCAGGCTGGGCTCAAACTGGCAATTATCTTGCCTCAAGAGGTAGGATTATAGGTATGCACCACCATGTAAGGATGGCCCCATGCATCTTAAGCCCAGTAATCTGTGGGATTCTGTATACTCCCTAAAGTTTTCAAATAGACTCTTCATACCTTCATCTATTTGGGGGCACATCTTTTCATGGTAACCTTCAATAAAAGTAGGATTATCCTTGAGAATTCTCAGTGTTCTACCTTCTCTTTCTGAAGAGATGTTCTTGTCTCTTAAGTGCCTTTCTACCTCGCTGTCATATCCAGACATTAGCCACTAAATTCTGATGAAGGCATCTGTTTCTGATAACTTATTTCTTAAAGATGTAAAGTCCTAAGGACACCTAACTGACTGACCTCTGATCCTTCAGTATTGGGTATGGTGCCAGAAACATACTCAATAAATACTTGTGTGTGTACACAAGCCCTTTTTATATAGCACAGGTTAATGTAATTACTTTTCTTACAGGCAGTGGTCCTATTTTTTTTCTCCTGGTCTTGACAAGCTGTTAAGGGACTTCCTCCCACACAGCTTTGGGCCTCTCTCTTTTGCATCCCTCCAGTGGTTATTTGCTGGGTTCTGGGATGAAGGGAGAGGCCCATGCTCCTTGCTACCTCTTGAATTGGTTCTTCCCAGCAATAGAAAGTAGCCAGTCCTGGAGCCACCCTATGGATATTCCTGACAAACATCTGTTTCTCTCTTAATCCTCCTGTGGCCTAGGTTGTTCCTTAAGAGGTTGTAAACATTTCTCACTTCCTCCAAAGCTTTCTTCTCTAAAAACCTCTGCATTGCCCTTTGACTCCCAGTACTCCGCATGGCTTCAGTCTGCGACGTGCTATTCTTTAAACCTGTACATGTGCAACTATGCACTCTCAAGGTGCAGGTCAACCGCAGTGTTTAGAGAGTAAACACCAGGGATGACAGTGTGGGGTTGGCTGTGCTTCCTCGTGGTCCTTGAACACACAGGTCAGGTCATCATGTTCATAGCAAATGCTAGAGGAGGAAGGCAGTCGGATCCCAGAACACAAAACAAGGCCAAGGATTATTGGTTTTTCCATTCAAAACAAAACAAAACAAAAACAGGGGCCTGTTGGATGCTCGGTGGGTAAAAAAGACTTGGTCCCAAGCCTGACTAGTTCCCTTCCTCAGAACTGCATGGTGGAAGGACAGAACCACCTCCCCTCAAAAAAATGTCCTCTGACCTCTCCATCAGTAGCCTTTTATGTTGGCTTCATGTCCCTAGTGCTTATGAAAGACCCTGTTAGTAGAAAATTCAGTAAATTCTTGAATGAAATGCCATGGTTAATTTAAATGGTAGGGCCTAAAACGTTTATTATTAGTCCTATAATTGTTATGGTGGTATTTTCTAACCTGCTAGCAATCTATAAACACAGACCCCTGTTATATTTTAAAATAGCCTTGGTTCACTTGGAGCAGGGTAGGTATTAATGTCCTAAACTGCCTGCCATATCTCTCTGCCCCTAATCCATGCTATCTGCTTCTAATAATTTCTGTCAAGCTACCTTCCATCCATAATCCCAAATACTTGCTAGCTTTCTTCATCTGGACCAAATCCTCCAACCATGCCAGCCATGTGCTGCTTTCTTCACCTAACTCGTAACAGTGGCCTCCTTCCCTCTCTTCCTCTGCTGTGTCTCCTTTCCAGGATCCTCTCTGCCCTCAAAGCCCTTGAGCCTTAGCATAGCTATCCCATTTGCCTTGCCCAGGTGTGTTGACTTATTATTGGCCACACAGAAATAAGTTTCAAACATCATTTTGGGGTATGTGATTCTGCTCATTTGGCAGCAACCAGACCAACCCCCAATGGTGAAAGGTCATTACTAATAATTAATTTTCACTGGCATTTCTTAGTTGTTTCTTTCTCACCAAACAAACCTGCTGGAGACAAGTTAAAGCAAGAAAACCATGGACTTAGAAAACACTTCCCTGAAAGGCGTTCCTCGATTACCATCACATCTACAACACTAGGATATCCCTTAAATGTCTTTCAGCCTCGTACCAAGTGTAAGAGGCAAATGCCTACAAAATAGAGGCTTTAAGGTGTGTGTGTGTGTGTGTGTGTGTGTGTGTGTGTGTGTGTGTTCGTTGACAAACACATGTGCATGTGTGTGTAGAAGGAAGGAGAGTAAGACAATACTCATTTTAGTGTCTGATACATCAACTAGTAATTTTCACACTCTAACCCTTGTGGTACTGGCTGCAGATCTAAGGGCCACTTATACCAGTGTCACATACAATAGACCCTTCTTTCAGTGCCATAGGTGGGTGTTTTGTTTTCGTTTAGATTTCATTCTAGGTACCACTTGGCCACTGCTTCTACATCACTCCCACTCCCCATCCACCCTTGGCCCCCTTCCAAATTCATGATCTCTTACTTGAATCATTATTGTCTCCTGTATATGCATGTAGCATATATGTGCACACACATATGCACACACATACATCCTATGGAGCCAGTTTGTCTTACTCTGTGTATGTGCTAGGACTGACCACCTCGGATTAGACAGCCATTGTGGGAGCTCATGGGAGAAGCTGTTTCTCCTCTCTCGGCAGCCACTGATAACCTGTGGCTTTTCTTTTTCTTTTTTTTTCTTTTTTTCTTATTAATTTATTCAAATTACATCTCAGTTGTTAGCCCATCCCTTGTATTCTCCCATTCCTCCCTCCCTCCCGCTTCCCCCCCATTCCCCTCCCCTATGTCTGTGACTAAGGGAGACCTCCTCCCCCTGTATATGCTCATAGGGTATCGAGTCTCTTCTTGATGACCTATTATCCTTCCTCTGAGTGCCACCAGGCGTCTCCATCCAAGGGACATGGTCAAATATGGGGCATCAGATTTTGTGTGAAAGTCAGAGCTCCTTCTCCACTTAACGGTGGAGAATGTCCTGTCCATCGGCTAGTCTGGGTAGGGGTTCCAAGTTTACTGCCTATATTTTCCTTGACTGGTGTCATAGTTTGAGGAGGACCCCAGGGCCCAGACCCGCCTGTAGTTTTCCAGGACCCTCTGGATCCTTCTATTTCCTCATTCTCCCAGGCTTCTCACACCTAAAGTCTCAATAGGATATCCTCCCCTCTGACCCACTTTCCTGGTAGGTAAAGTTTTCCATGGGGACGTACCCTTCCATCTTACACCCATCAGAATGGCTAAGATCAATAACTCAACTGACACCACATGTTGGCGAGGATGTGGAGAGAGAGGAACACTCCTTCATTGCTGGTGGGAATGCAAACTAGTACAACCACTTTGGAAATCTATCTGGCGTTTTCTCAGAAAAATGGGAATAGGGCTTCCTCAAGACCCAGCTATTCCACTCCTTGGAATATACCCAGAAGATGCACTACCACACAACAGGGACATATGCTCAACCATGTTCATAGCTGCCTTATTCAAAATAGCCAGAACATGGAAACAGCCTAAGTGTTCCTCAGTAGAAGAATGGATAAAGAAACTGTGGTACATTTACACTGTGGAATACTACTCAGCTATTAAAAACAAGGAATTTCCGAAATTTGTGGATAACCTGTGGCTTTTCATCCAGGGGTGAGACCATGTGGAATGCACATAATGCACATTGACATGTCAGTTGGTGTCTTTCTGCTGGTCTTCTTCAGGCAACCATATTGAGAGCCCTGGGTACATTTTCCCTGCTATGTCTAGGGGGTGCTATCTAATGGTAGACGCCTGGGCCTCGCTTCTTACAGTCTGCTCTCTCCTATGGTTTTCATCGAGTCTTACATGTAAGGGTTGTGAAAGAGATGCTACCACAGTCCTCTTTTCTCTTGATTTTCACCAACTGCAGATCTCTGTAATTGTTTCCACCTCTTGCTCGATTGATGAGGAGTGGGCGAGAGCCGCACTGACCTGTGGATATGAGGACAGATACTTAGAAAAACAGAAAGAAATTATATTAGTTTAGGAAACTGGCAGTAGTAGGTCCTCTGTGGCTCATGACCTCCCCAGGCATGAATAGCAACCTAGGTTTACACACCAGGCCTGAATACCAGCTTCCTGTTGAGTGGGCCACATGATTAGCTGTTTGCTACCCCCAAAATAAAAGGCCATTATTGCACCATTGTGAATATCTTGCCATGACTATCTTGCCAGGCCCGTCAGATATTACTCTTTATTGCTTTCCACATTAGTTTTTCAGACAGGGACTCTCTGCGAACATGGAGCTCACTCATTGCGAGACTATTACAAGACTAGCTGGCCAACAAGCCCCAGTAACTGTCTTGGCCTTGCCTCCCCAGTGCTAGGAACACTGGAAGGGGGACGCACTGCATGCCAGGGTTTGTCCCATCTCCCTCCAGACTCAGTCTACTCCAGAGGGACTTTCCTGACTGAGCTATCATCTCTCCAGCCCTGAGTCATTTTTTTAAAAAATCATATTTTTATTCTTTGAAATTTCATAGGCGAGTATGATGTATTTTGATTGTATTCATGCCCACCGCTCCCAGATCCAGCCCCGATTCCTCACTCTCTCCCAATGTGTCCTTTTTTCTTTTTAATCTCATGAAGTCTATCTAATTTGTGCTCTTCATGTACCCATGAGTATTTGGGTCATCCACTGGTAGCCAGGTTTTGGGCTACTTTATTGGGTTCTTTTTCCTACCTTCCTACACTATCCCAGTACCTTCCAACCTCCCAACACTAAGCAGGAGAGTAAGGATAGAGGGGAAGGGAGCATCGATCTCCTTAAACTACTTCTGCTGATTAGGGGTGTCGAGTTCCTTGGGGTAAATTTGATCTTCATTGTCAGGATATTTCCAAACAGCAACAGCAGCAGGGGGAGCAGCTTCTGTCTTACAGCCCCTCTCTAGGCTCTAGCATTTGCCCTACACTTGCAGAAACTATCTGCAGCTGGCAAAACCACACCCCTAGCAGAGCACGAGGCAAATCAGAGCTGCCGTGGGCAATCAGGGGAGCAGCCCCATATCCCACACCTCAGATTAAAACAAAACATATTCACAGAACATTTCTGTGTTTTTTAAAGAAACCAAAACCTCCTCTCACCACAATCCACGTGAGTGTGGTAGACCCTCCAGGGGCCACGCCCTTAAAACTGCTCTCCTGCAGAAACTCTCAGCTGCCATTCAGCCAAGCATGTCAGGCCCTTCCCAGTCCATTCTAGAATGCTGCCCACCTCCATCTTGTGCTGCTGTGAGCTCATGGGTCCTGTCATGTCCAGAAGACAGTTTTTGTCTGGTCGTGCCTGACCACTGGCTTTTATGGTCTTTCTGCCTCCCTTCCTCGGTGGTCCTGAGTCTTGGGGGAGGCTGAGTGTTCTTAAATGTGGGAAATCAGGTTCAATCATGACATCCTTGACTCAGACACTGTTTCTCAAGTACAAGGGGCTTTGAGAGGTAGGTAGAAGAAGGTGGGGAAGGGTTCCTATAGAAGCTTTTTAGCCAAGTTGCTAAACCATCTTTTCAATGCTCCAACCAACCCTGTGAAGTTGGAGCTTTGTTCCCTGCATCTTCCCAGGAACCTGTCACACCCTTAGGGTTCTGTTCTTGGAGTAACTTCTTCCCAGGTTAAATTCTTTCCATATATGGAAACAGTTGAACCCTCTTTCTTTCTTTTTCTGTTATCTTTTTAAACACAATACATGTTTCTTTGTTAAATGACTGATATAATAAAAGGATATTTTGAGGAAATTTTTAATTCCACTCCTCTGTACTCCCCAAGGGCAACCACTGTTGACCATATAAAAACTGCCACTGTGACTCCTTTGCTCCTTTGTGAGGTCCCATTTTATTTTGTTTGGTTTTTGTTTGTTTGTTTGTTTTTGTTTTTGTTTTTCAAGACAGGGTTTCTTGGTGTAGCCTTGGCTGTCCTAGACTCACTTTGTAGACCAGGTTGGCCTCGAACTCACAGTGATCAACCTGCCTCTGCCTCCTGAGCGCTAGGATTAAAGGCATGCACCATCATGTCCGGCCTCCCATTGTTACTTTTTAAAAGAAGAAAACAAGTTAAGCATGGAAAGGTTTATTTGGTCTAGTGACCTCAGAGGTACCTGCTAATGGTTGGCTGACGACATCATTGCTTTAACCTCAGGTCAGACAGTATCCTCACAGCAGGGAGCAAATGTCGGAGCAGAGCTGCTCAATCCATGGCAGTCGGGAGGCAGAGAGCCGAGGGAAACGTACACCATTCAGATTTGCCCCTCACTGGCCTATTACCTCACAATAGGCTTCATGTCCTCATAATCCTTCGATGAAATTAGTGCCTTCCTGATCCCAAGATGCTGGGGTCTGCCCCTCAAAAGTGCCGGAGCCTACCTGAGGGGAAGGGAGTGGTGTTGAAGACTTGGTACTCAAACCTTGGCACCCATCGAAACTGACTACTTTAACTTAGCCGAAAAGGAAGAGCCACGTACGTCCTCAGTCTCCCACACAGACTCTAAAACTGTCCTCCATTCAAGAGTTAGTAGCCGGACCTGGTGGCACACACCTTTAATCCCAGCACTCAGAAGGCAGAGGCAAGTGGATCTTTGTGAGTTCAAGGCTAGCCTGATCTACAAAAACGAGTTCTGAGACAGCCATGTTACCCAGAGAAATCCTGCCTTGAAAAACAAACGAACAGAAGACTTAGTAGTGCCCAACTCACTCTGAGTAGTGACCTCAGGGGTCTATATTTGGGAAACCACTCACATTCTGAGTACTAAGATGGAAATAGTTTCTCAACTTGGTCCCCGGAAGGAAGCGCGCATTCCTCCTACCTAGGTCTCAGTCATAGTTTGCTGAACTTTTCATTTTAAAGTGGCCCCAGTTTTCTTCTCACCTTCATGGCTTGATAGGCCCCACTGCCCCGCTATGTGCACGGTGCTGACGTAGCCACCAGGGGGCGCTGAGGGGGACTGCCACTAGTTTCTCCTTCCTCCGGAAAGGCGCCCTGTGCTCAGGTGTAGGCGACTCAGCAACTCTGAATTTGCCCTGTACTCAACAAAGGCCGTTGCTGCCCTGCCTTCAACGGCTGCACAGGCCGGTTTGCCCTGTCTCTTGCAAACAGGACATTCTGACTAAAGGAGCAGCGATGTCCCTCGAGTTGGTGAACACTCCCTCTCGTTCCTTTCTTTCTATGGTTGCAACTTCCCAGTGATTTATGGCCTGTGCTGTGAGAGGCCAGGGGCGGGGGGGGGGGGGCGGGGGGAGCACGGAGGAGAGGGACCAGGAGTGCGGAAGCGGGAAAGAGGTGGGGGGGCTGGAGGAGAAATTGGGGGAATCGGGGATAAGACGTCATTGCTTTCTGGACAGTAGATAACTGCAAAACAAAATAATAAAATCTTTTTCGGGGGGGTGTGGAATGGGGGGGGGCGCAAGGGATTGTATGCCAAAACAAGACACCAGCAATCCAGGAGGAACCGGCGTGCACTTTCCTGATCCCAAAGTGCTAAATCCACTTATCCACCTATCCGCCCGCTCCCCCTCCCTCCCTGCCCCGCTACGCCCCACACAAAAAAAGCTGAACAGAATGATCTTGAGTGCGGGTGAGTCTTCCGGTTGTGAATTGAAGGCACTCTGGTACTGACCATAGGAAAAGTGCTTGAAGAAGAAATTATGGGGTGCTTTGGAGACTGAGTGGATGTGGTCACCTATCGTGAGAGTCTTCCCACACGCATGGTTCCATGGTGTAATGGTGAGCACTCTGGACTCTGAATCCAGCGATCCGAGTTCAAATCTCGGTGGGACCGTTTTCTTTCTATTCATAGCCCTGGCTTAGTACGGGAAGAAAAGGGGAGCTAGGATATCCAATCCTCAATCACCTCCCCGGCCTGGGGTTCGGGACTCCGGGACCTTCCGGTCTCTCCGTGTCGTCAGGTGAGCTGGGACTGGAAGGGCTCCCCCGTCGGCGAGGCTGTTCACCGAAGTCCTGGCTGCTTGCACACCTGCGGCTCTCTCCTTCCTGCATCCGCTGAGAGCTCGGCCTTAGGTTTGAGCAATGTCAGTTCATTGAACTTCTGCGGCAGAGGCCGCAGCTGTCTTCCACTGCGTCGGTGAGGGGGATCTCCTCAAATCCTATATTTAGACAAAAAGCTGAGCTTGCATCTCAGCGCCCCAGGTGGCTTCTGCCTGCGCTGCCACCAGTCTGAAATCACCAGCTGTGGCTTCCTTCTGGCCCAGGGAAACGCCGCAAGATAAGGTCGTGGGAATGTTAGAAGATTTAAATGGCCTTCATGTGTAGGTGCCTGGAGAAATTGCAATAATTGTTTTCCTGTGGTTGGAATTTTGGGTAGTTATGCAGTACTGAAAAGTATTAACTGCTGTGTTAGAGAGTTCAGTCTGGGATCTGAGACGAAGTGGGAGGGCCTAGCAGAGGAGGGGGGCGGGGAGTCTCAACACTGCTGCCAAGAAGGCCACGTAGCTGAGTCCCCTCCCCCGGGCAACCTGGAGCTCGAGATTGGAAAGGTCTTCTTCCTGCATATAAAAGGTTTCAGCCTCTTATACTGACTGGACCGGTGTTTCCCCGGAAAGTAAACTTGTCTGGGTCCTGAACCTCTTAGAGCTCGGCTTCCGGCTTTCGGCGGCGGCTCGGGAACTAACCGCGAGCATTTCTTTTCATTCTTATTGGCTCTTCTAGCTGCCAGCGGAGTCCCACCCACCGTAGCTCAGTGCAGAGTGACTGGACACTGCTCTTGTATCAAATTCTGACACTGGGTGAACTTGCCATTCCCCAATGGAAATCTGACCCTGGGCCCAGAACCGAGGTAATGATGCAGGCCCGATCCTCCTGGGACAAAAAGAGAACCGCAGAGTCGCTTCATTGGCCCTGTCTCTGTACAGAGATACCTTAAGACACTGGTAGGAAAAAAAAATGCAGACAATTGTGACTAAAGATTTTTCATTCTCCTCTCAGGTCACGGGGTTAGGGGACCAGCCTGCTACAGGACAAACATCTTGCAGATGTTCTAGTTTGCTTTTTTCTGTTGCTGGGTTAAAGCTTTCTGACCAAAAGCAACTTGGGAAAGGAAAGGGTTTATTTCATTTCATAGATTACAGCCCATCATTTAGGGAAACTGAGGCAGGAAGAACTTGAAGTTGAAAGCATGGAAAAGCTTGCTCTCAGGATTTTTTTTTTTTTTTCAGCCCAAGCAGACCTGCCTGCTAGGGTGGCACCGCCCACTGTGGGTTGGGCCCTCTTACATTAAAACAAAAACAAACAAACAAACAAGCAAACAAAAATCCGCAGAAAAGCCCACAGGACAATCCCATCTGGCAGTCTCCCAACTGAGGCGCTCTCCTTTTCCGTATGTCAAGGTGACCTTCAAGATTAGCCATCCCGGGAGGACACTTGACACAAACATGCTGGGGTCTGGACCAGAGAGCCCTTTTCGCTCCGCGGTTTGCATGCAACAAACTTTACATAATCCAGTTCCCCCAATATAACATATAACACAACACAAAGCCAGTCCACGTTGCTGGAGCTTTCTGCTTTGGTGTAAAATTCCTTCCCTTTCTTCTGTTCCTTGCTTTTCCCTCGTGGCTGTCCTCTCCTCATCCTGCACAAAGCCTGCTGACGATTTTCGGAGCCAGATTTGGACTTCACCGGATTCTTGCCTTCCTTCTATCCTCCGCCTCCTCATCTTCCTCCTTTCCTCCCATTCCTTTTCGGATCTTCTATCTCTACTTCCACGCGGCTTCTTTTCTGCCTTCCCCTTGTTACATTCCTCACAACTTTGACCAGTTCTCCATTTCCCGTCCTCCTTGACACACTTTCTTTTTCCGAGAGACGGAGGTGGGGATATTCAACGTAGAAAGGGCTACAGTCTGAGAAGGTCGGGAAGAATGTGCTTCTCTTGTCCCTACTTTTTGGGTGAACCCCAAACAGGAAAGCTCTTACCAACTCTCAAAGTTGTAGGAAATTCACGACTACTGAGAGCTCTCTTCTTGGTCTGCCGACTCCCCTGGGAAAGCGTACGGGCGCCCCCTGGCGGATGGTTCGGGGCGATGCACAAAATGCTGCTTCACTTGGGCGGGTTCGCAGTGAAGCCCTAGGCCCTAGAGCCCGGTCAAAGAAAAGTTCCGGTCGCCTTAACTAGAGATGAAGATGGGAGAAGGTGAAGGCACTCAGCTAGCTATGTTCTCTAAACCCCCACCCCCGCCTCCTGACACCCGCAGCCTCCACGCTGCTCTCCCTTCCGGCGTGGGGCGAAGGTTCTGGGCGCCTTGGGATAAACCAAACTTTGCTCACAAAAAGAATTGCCAAACCCAAGAACGCAAATGACACGGCAGGCAGTGGAGGCCACAGCTCCTACTCATCACACTGTGACCTTGGCATGCTACCCACGACCTCCAGAGTGGTGGTTGGGACCCGAGCTGCGGTCCCTGTCGTCTCACACCGCCCCATCCTCTTGCCCTCCTCTTTTCCTTTGGAAGCTCTGCTGTCTCCTCTCTAAGTTCCTTGCTTCACAGCGCCTCCATCCGCATCCCCCAGGCTAAGGACACCCACAAGGTGCTGGGTGGTTCCCATTTCAGAATGCATTCTTTAGATTTTCCAAGAGAATTTGGTTCAACCGCTGACGGGAAGGTTTTAAAGAATACAAACTTCTGACAGCTTTCACACCCTTCACTTTGGGAATTCGTTAGGATTAAAACTCGGAAAGACTAAGTGGAAATCTGTTATTTTAATTTTTACTATTTTTATGTATGTGTGAGAAGGTGTCGGGTCCTGATGGAGTTACAGGCAGTTGTGAGCCGCTTTACATGGATGCTGGGAACTGAACTCTGGTCTTCGACAAGAGTAGCAAATACATTTAGTGGCTGAGCCAACTCTTTAGCTCCTTTAGTGGCATTTCTGATCCCCCGAGGACCTATTTCATGGAACACTTCCTGCGTGTCCTTAGGTGCCAGACCCAGGCCACAGAAGAGGTTGTCTCTCTCCAACACAAAGAATGCTCATTTTCCCTGCTAAGGCTCTCCAGTTCCGTCTAACCATGGCATCAGTTCAAAGGAGATAGGGTACACCTCACAGGATCAAAAGCCCAAATCTCACGGAAACCATCCATATTGGGTGTGGATGAGGCTTTCTGCGGCTATGTTCTGTCCTGGAGAGGGGCTACTTTCTTGACTGACGGCTCCTTCCTTCCTTCTTTTTTTTCTTTCTGTTTTTGTTTTGTTGTTTGTTTGTTTGTTTGTTTGACTCCTGAAGTCCAGTGTGACCCTAGACTCACTATGCATCCAAGGATGGCCTGAAACTTTTACTTTAAGATCCATTTATTTATTTTGTGAGTATTTAAAAAATATGAGATGACATAAGTTATTACAAAAATAAATAATTGTTAATGTTTGCCATGAAAACAGGAGCGGGGGCGGGGGGCAGGGAGGGAGGTATGTGGACATACAGCTAAAATCTTGGCTCTCTGATGGACAAATGATTGACAAGCAATGACTTTTGTCCTTATGGAAATAGGATAGATCAATGCCTGTTTTGCTGTTCTTTTTGCTCTGTCCACACATGTATTTTTTCCTTTCTATCCTACCTTTGGGAATTCAATTTTCCAACTGAAGCTCAGGACATGACAGCTGACCCAATTAAGGCAGCTAAGGGAAGGGAGAGAGGCCTTCTTCCTCAGTCAGAATTTAAAGGACTTCCTCACCCAGGGTGACCCTGACAGCCTTCAGGTAGGGCCACCAAGAGCAATTGACAGGGGCACAGAGTAGTTGAGCAGCTAATCCTACAGCTCAGCTGGGTGAAGTGGTCACAGATCTCTAGGCACCAAGCTCACATGACACTGCGCCAGGAAAGGGACTTCTGTCCTGCTCTTGTGTTGTCCACTGCATTTGGAGCCTTCAGGGGCTGAGCTTGACTGAGTAGGGGGAGAGGAGAAACAGCCTGGGTACAGGCTAGTGTAGTGGATGGACACATGTTTTTGTTTTGATCCCAAGTGTGGGATGGGGAACAGACTTGTGAGAGTACAGGTGATGTTTATCCACTAGAAGACAAATCATCTCACGTGGGGGCTTGGTTTTTGCCACCTGCAACACATCTTAGTATAGACTCTGAAAGTATAAGCCCAAAACAGGAGGTGGGGCTTTTGGAGTCTTGGTACTGTTTGGCTGTTCATTGCTCCACTTCAAGACAGTCCTAGAGAGACCACTCCAGGGAATGCTTTGGGCCTCTGGGTTCTGGCTGCTGTTCCAGGTTCCAAAAGCAACTTTGGTTGAATTGCTGGTCTACTGAAATCCTGCCGACTACACCAGTGGAATCACTCCCAGGAACTGAGTCTAAAATAGGTCTACTTCTCCTGTTCCCATTAACCTCTTTTCTCTCCTCTCTGGGGTTGGAAGGGAGGTATAAGCATTTAAAAACCTCAAATAAAGTAGGTTTGGAAAAGGTCAAAGCCTACAGGTGGCGCCCAATGTGCTTTGGGCATAATGGGTAACTTCTAACATTGTGGAAGACACACAGATGCGGTTTCAGGTGTCAGGAAAATCGCAACTGCTATTGCAAAGTTTTTTTTTTCCTGCTTTATATTCATGGGGAATTTTTTCTTTGTCTTTTTACTGTATTGCATTTTTCAAAAGATTGGAAGAAAAACCAATAAGATACAAAAACTGCAAGAGTCAGTAAATTTTATCATTCTGGAAAGGATTGCGGAGTTGGCTGTACAAGCAGAGAATTTGCGGGTAGAGGTTGAAGCATTTGGAAAGGAAAAAGTGCCATTGGTAAAGGGAAAACACCTGGTAACTGAGAGCCAGTGTTTCCTACAGTTGCCACCCCACCCTGCTCCAAGTACCAGGTGTCCAGAGCGCCAGTGTGCTGAAAGGGGTGGAGAAAAATGGGAAGCTGGAGAGGCTGTGAAGATTCTAGAGGAACGGGAGAGCCGACAGGCCAAAAGAGCTTTGGAGACAAGTGCTCTGATAGAGGAATTCTCTAGGGCCACACAGACACCATCAGCTTTTCTGGTCTTTGTGCAACATATCCCTGCTTATGATGGTGGTGAGGCTCATGATGAGATGGCATGACATCCAGGACATATGCTAGTTTTAAAGCACCTTGAAGAGGCTATTGTATGGTACGCAATGCATTCATCTTTTGTTAAACAAATGTTAAGTAACTGGGCTATGCAGCATAGACTTATTCCCCAAGATTGGAAGAGATTGGTGTCAGCTGTGTTAGAAGCTGCTCAGCAGTTACAGTGGTTATCGTGGTGGAGAAATGAAGCTAGGAGAATAAAACAACAAAATATTACAAGGGGGATAAATGCTGTTAAAGATCAGTTGCTTGGTGAAGGGCGTTATGCTGATTTAAGAGAACAAACCCGATCTGAAGATGTAGTAATTGAACAATGTCATGTTGCAGCCTTAAGAGATTGGGACATGGTTGAGGAGCCTGGTAAAACAACCACTTCATTTATTAAGGTATTTCAAGGCCCTGGAGAAGCCTTCCCAGAAATCTTACAGAGATTGGGTTCAGCTCTTGATAGAGCCAGACCAGGTCCTGAGACCAGACAGACATTGAAACTGATCATGGCATATTAGAATGCAAATTCTGAATGTAAGAACATTAAAGCACAAGGAGCCCAATTAGATGAGTGGATAAAAGAGACAGTTAATATTAGCTCTCAGGAGCGTCAAAACAATATGATGGTACAAACTATAGCTATGTGATAAGTTTGGCCATTTACAAAGAAACTGTAAGGTTAAAAGTTCCAGACCTCAAAGAAACAGGGGCACTAACTTTGAGTAAATGGTACTCATAGAAGGGTACAAGGAGCTTCTGGCCATGGTGGTAATGATGTGCCAAGAGTTCCAAGGTATTGTAGATACTGTGGGAATGGAAAACATTGATCTAGGGATTCTCAATCCAAGAGAGACATACAAGGTGCTTTCTTACCATCAGGAAACAAAAGGAGGGGCCTGTTAGCTCAAGGCCCCCCACAGCAAACAATAGGAGCCATCTTTTTTTGCTCATCCACAAAATAACAAATTTGCAGGAAAACGAAGACAAGGTATCAATGATTTAATGCATGCTACTGAAGGCAGAGCAGCTTTGGATCTGGCCTCAGATAAATCTCTTACACTATCCCCACAGGTTGAATGTTACAAAATAACCACTGGTATTTATGGTCCTTTACCTTCAGGGACAGTTGGAATAATCTTGGGAAGAAGTGGATTAACTTATCAAGGCTTTATTGTGCATCCCAGTATTATAGATGGGGATTGTAAGAAAGAAATTAAAGTCATGGCATATGTAAAGAAGGAGATGCAAATTAATGTAGGGAATAGAATTGCTCAGCTGTTACTGCTTCCTTACATCAAGGGCAAAGCTGCTCTAATAGAACAGGTGCATTTGGGAGTAGTGGAAGATGCGTGTCCTGGCAAACAATAATGATCAGAGACCTAAATTAATGGTACAGATGAACGGTGTTGAAATAGAAGTTTGGTGGATACAAGAGCAGATGTCATGATCCTTTTCTCAAAAGTATTGGAAGCCAGATTGGCCACTCCAGAAGGTTTATACACAATTTACAGGAATTGGTAAATTATCTCAAATAAGACAAAGTGTACAGTAGATTAAGTGTGTGGGACCAGAAGGGCAAACAGGGAAGTTGAGACCCTATGTGGCTGGCATACCCATAAATTTATGGGGAAGGGATCTTTTACAACAACAGTGGGGCACTCAAGTTAATACTCCTGCAATCACAGAGACAGACAATGATAAAATTAGGGGTGAAATGGTAGATGCTTCTGGGGAAGGTATTTATATGTGTAATCAAGGGCAATCACAAGCTGTGTCCATGGCCCAAACACAGAACTTCACAGGTATTGAGTTTCCAAGTTTATAAAAAGGGCCACTGCTGACATACCAATAGCCTTGCCCCTAAAATGGATATCAAATAGACCTGTGTGGCAAGAGCAGTGGCTCATAAGAAAAGAAAAACTGCAGGCACTTCAACAATTGGTACAAGAGCAGCTGGAGCCTCACCAGAAGAGTCTACCAGCCCGTGGGATCCCCTGTGTTTGTTGTAAAAAATGAAACCAGGAAAATGGAGGATGGTAACGGATTTATGAGCAATCAATAGAGTAATTCAGCCAATGGGTCCTTTACAGGCTGGAATTCCTTTATCTTCTTTGTTACCTAGATCATGGCCTATAATAGACTTAAAAGATTGTTTTTTTCACAATACTTATGCATTAGTGGAATAGGGAAAGATTTGCTTTCTCAGCACCTACTCTGAACAGTAGTGGGTCAATGAAGAGCTTCCATTGGAAGGTCCGTCCACAGGGAATGTCGAATAGTCCAACTTTATGTCAATACATGTGCAACAACCATTAGAAATAATTTATAGGCAATTTCCTCAGTCTATCATTTATCATTACATGAATGCTGTTTTGTTGGCTGATTCTGATGCAGATACTTTAGAGAAAATGTTTAAGGAAACACAAAGATTTCTGCCATGCAGGGAGTTACAGATTGTTCCAGAAAAAAAAAATACAAATAGGAGATTCAATTACCTATTCAGGCTATAAAATAACTGAACAAAAAAATTGACCACAAAAGGTACAGATCTAGAGAGACCAGTTGCAAACTCTTAATTTTTAAAAATTGATCGAGGATATTAACTGGCTGAAGCCTATAATTAGATTAGCTACTTATGAGTTAAGTAACTTGTTTCAAACATTACAAGGGGATTCAGATTTAAACAATCCAAGGTGTCTAATGGCTGAGGCAGAAAAAGAGCTAATTCTGGTAGAGCAGACTACAAGATGCATATGTGGATAGAACTGATCCTAAGCTTTATTGTGTTTTGGTTATTTTTGCCTTCAACTCCCTGTCCTACTGGGTTCATTATGCAAAGGGAAGATGAAATCATGGAATGGATTTTCTTAGTACATAAAGTAAAAAATTGAAGGCATACATAGAAAAGACTTTCTGAATTAATTATAAAAGGTAGAATAAGACTGCGTCAATTGTCAGGAACAGACATGGTGGAAATTATAGTGCCTCTTACTAATGCTGAGATTGTGTCAATATAGGTAATCAATGAAGATTGGCAAAGAGCTTGTAGTAACTACTTGGGAGAAATTAATAACAAATACTCAGAAAGCAACGTATACAGTTTATAAAAAGAACTAATTAGATCCTTCTTCATATTGTAAAGAGAACACCAGTTCCAGAGGCACCAACCTTCTATACTGATGCAAACAGGATGGGAATGGCAGGTTATAAGTCAGACAAAATAACTAAGGTGATCAAAAGCCCATCTACCTCAGTATAAAAATCAGAATTGTGTGCAATCCTTATGGTGCTGTTAGATTTCCCTGAATCTCTTACTGTAATTACTGACTTTCAATATGTAGAAAGAGTTGTTTTCATATAGAAACTGCAGAATTTACTCCTGTTAACTCAGAATTGACTTTGTTATTTATGGACTTGCAACAGGCCATCAGAAGTAGAAACCATTCCTTGAATATTACTTATATTCGGTTTCATACAGGATTACCAGGTCCATTGGCACAAAGAAATGAGGAAGTTGACCAATTACTAATAGGAAATGTGTTAGAAGCCTCAAAATTTTATGAAAAGCATCATATTAACAGTAAAGGTTTAAAGAAAAAAAATTCTCTATCACTTGGCAACAAGCTAAAGACATAATTAAAAAGTGTCCTAAATGTTCTTTGTATAACCAAACTCCATTGCCTACTGGAAGTAAACCTAGGGGTACCAAAAGGAATGAAATCTGGCAGATGGATATGTTTCATTTTGCAGAATTTGAAAAACAAAAGTACATACATATCATTGATACATACTCAGGGTTTCAATGGGCAACTGCTTTGAGTTCTGAAAAGGCTGATTATGTAATTACACATTTATTTGAAATAATGGAAATTATGGGAATACCTGCACAAATTAAGACTGACAGTGCTCCTACATATGTATCCAATAAGATGAAGAAAATTTTTTGCAAATTATAATATAAAGCACATTACTAGTATACCACGCAACCCTACAGGACAAGCAGTTGTAGAAAGAGCTAATCTTACCTTAAAAGAGATGCTTATTAAACAAAAAGGAAGTATAAAGATCCCCAGGGACAGACTAAATAATGCTTTGTTGACTTAAATTTTCTTAATGTTAGTGAAAAAGGAGCAACAGCAGCTGAGAAACATTGGGTTATAGAGAAAAGCTGAGGAACTAGGACAACCAATATATTATAAGAATCTGTTGACAATAGACTGGAAACCTGCAATAGTTTTGAGATGGGGATGTGGTTATGTTTCTGTATCTACAAGGAGGGAAAAGAATATGGTTATAGACAAAACTTATAAAGATTAGATCTGACCAGGGAAGACCTCCTACTGCCTGAAACATGGGTGTGTTCTTATAGCAAGGGACTCTCAAGGGCTTCCTGGTCCTTATGACACGACATTCTTTCATACAACATCGATGTTACAGCTCAGGTAGACATATAAAGTTGATGCCTTACACCTGCTCAGAGTACAGCAGACAATTATCGTTAGATAATTTGTACACCTTGCATATTC
Organism: Acomys russatus; assembly: GCF_903995435.1. Taxonomy (NCBI): domain Eukaryota; kingdom Metazoa; phylum Chordata; class Mammalia; order Rodentia; family Muridae; genus Acomys; species Acomys russatus. Next base: position 1,134,030 of record NC_067159.1, read on the forward strand.
ATATATATGTAGAAATTTACCTATACTAATACTTTTTTTTAAAGATTTGTTTATTTGAGTACACTGTCTTCATGCACACCAGAAGAGGACATCAGATCCTATTACAGATAGTTGTGAACACCATGTGGTTGCTGGGAATTGAACTCAGAACCTCTGGAAGAACAACCAGTGCTCTTAACCACTGAGCCATCTCTCCAGCCCTATACTAATACTTTTAAGAGTATTAGCATTGCTTATTTTCAGGGCAAAAAAAATCAGATAATAATGAAGACAAAGCAGGTAGCCCAGCTGATTCAACTTTGAGGACTGCCTCAGCTACTGTTACCTCAAGAATTTGCATGCATATCAACTTTAAAAGGACTAGCCCCAAGGATTAATCCAAAAAAGACTGGAGAAAAACAGATACAGCTATCTTTTCCAGTGGTTGGCCAATATCTTAATTTTCCACATATAGAATTTTTTCAGATTTCCGCATGTTGACCTTCTTGTGGGCAAGGAGTTGATTTGCAACCCTTTTTCTGCATCCTTAAAATGGTTGATACATGTATTGGCCAGAAGCTGCAGCACTCAAATAGGGACAGCTCATGGGTGGTCTTTGAGAACGGCCACTCTTGGTGGTTGGCTTAGAAACTTGAGGTAATAGAACTTGATGATGGAATGGGGTAGGGTGTTGGATATGCTGGGTGGCCTAACAGATAACACAATATTTCCCTTGATTAAATAATAGCCAGATGGTCATTAAAATGGTTCCACTTCACTCATTTCGAGGCAGTGGCCTAGCTAAGCTTGAAAACAAAGTGTGTGTATGATGTCAGGATGTGTTTGGAGGATGGATTGTATTGCACGATTCCACGTGTTGACACTGATAATGACGATGATGTTGAAGAGTTTCTAGGTAACTGTAACTGAGCACTAGTAAGCCCCAGTGAAAGATTGGGAACAGGTTTCTACAACTATGGACCAGCTGAGGTCAAGGGTCAAGGAAGAGTGCTGCTTGCAGGCACTCCAATGGTGCAACCAAAAATGGTGTGGCCTTTTCAGCACTGGTGACATGCAGAGTGAGTCTAAGGCACACAAAGTCCTGGTGGGGACTTCCTGCCCTTAATCATTTGCCCCCTAGCAAGCTAGAATTGGGAGGAGTCTACCAAGAAGAGACTTGGTACCCTATGAGCATGTACAGGGGAAGAGGTCCCCCTCAGTCACAGTCATAGGGGAGGGGAGTAAGGGGAAAATGGGAGGGAGGGAGGAATGGGAGGATACAAAGGATGGGATAACAATTGAGATGTAATATGAATAAATTAATAAAATATATTTTAAAAAATAAAATTGGGAGGAGTGGCATATCTTTTTTACACCTCTAAGACCATGTAAAAGTAAATACACACACACACACACACACACACACACACAAACCTAAAACCCCATATTCATTATATAGACTTTTGTATCTTTTGCTATGTAGTTCATATTTTTATGCTGTTGTCGATATTTAAGAATCTTGGAAAGTATTTTTATTTAAATTGAATATATTTACAGTATACCTACTCTGATATGTATATGCATAATGAACTGTGTTACAGTGAGCTATTATATACCTGACTTTTATTGCATTTATTTAAATACTTTTTAATGTAGCACATGGTCATGTTGTGTGGAGGTCAAAGGGTAATTTGAGGCCCTTAGTTCTATTCTTCCACCATGCGGGTCTTGGGGATTGAACCCAGGTTCTCATGGCTTATAAGCAAGTGCCTTTGCCCACTGAGCCATCTTCCAGCCCAGTCTGGCCATCTTTCCCGTTGCATGTGTGTGTGTGTGTGTGTGTGTGTGTGTGTGTGTGTGTGTGTGTGTATGTGTGTGTAGAACACTTTGACCTAATGTCTGTGTATTTTGAGTGGGAAAACACTAAGTATAGTCCTGATTCAATCCTTTGGGTCTAGAACACACTCAGTTCTGTGAAACTGGAGCTTTGTAGCATTTCTTCTGATGCCTTGCCCTTGGTGAGCAAAATTCAGCTGCTCCCCTTCCACGTCAGCATCCCCGAGTTGAGAATGCTGAGGTCAGTGAAGTGCTGTGTCTGTTAGCAGTCTCAGAGACAACAGGTCATGGGGGCTCTGACATCATGAATAGATTGGTTCCTCAATGGATTAATAATTTCATGGCCTTATTGGAAGTGGCAAAGGGTCAGAGGTAGAGGCTAGTTGGAGAAAGTGGGTCATGGGGTGGGGGGTTAGAGTTCCTTGTGGGCATTGGATCCCCTGGATCTCACACTACAGGTGGTAGTGAACCATCCTGTGGGTTCTGGGAACTGAACCTGGGTCCTCTGCAAGAGCTGCAGGGCCATCTCGTCAGCCTCTTGTTTTATTTTTATGATTTTAAATTATGTGGTGGTGGGGAGAGTGGCATGTGCATGTGAGTGCAAGAGCCTGCAGAGACCAGGGACATTGGATCCCTCTAGAGTTGGAGCTATAGGCAGTTGTGGCCCACCTGACACCAATGCTGGGAACTGAACTTTGGCCCTCTGTAAGAGCAATATGAGCTCTTAACCACAGAGCATCTCTCCAGCTCTGCTTCTGGCTCTCTTAATGATTGCTTCTTCTTCTTCTTCTTCTTCTTCTTCTTCTTCTTCTTCTTCTTCTTCTTCTTCTTCTTCTTCTTCTTCTTCTCCTCCTCCTCCTCCTCCTCCTCCTCCTCCTCCTCCTCCACCTCCTCCCCTTTCTTCTCCTTCTTTTCCTCTTCCTCTTCCTTCTTTTTCACTAGGCCAAGAATTTTATTAGCCCTTTAAAAAACTTTATTTTCAGGCTTCCTCAGCTTAATTTGCTCCAAAGAATGAATTGTGTATAAGCAAAAACTGAAAAGAGCTGCAGTATCCAGGGGATTTGGGCTTAAAATATTAAGATATCTAGATATTATCAGATCTACAAATTTTTTAAAGCAGTCATGATAGAAAACAGCAGCTCCTATAACTTCTGCAAGCATCACCTTCTTCAGAAGCTGCCTCAATTCAGTTCGTCTCATCCTTAGAAGCCTCATCAAAATTCTCCACAGATCTGGAACCTCATCCTCATCCTCATCCTCATCATCCTCTACAGTAGCAAGGGGTGCTTTTCCACCCACAGACTGTTTGGGCAGAGCTTCAGCCAGTCTCCTTAAACTAGTCAAACTGTCTGCACCAAGCTGGTTTAGGATGCTGGGGAGCATTTCTGTCAGCTACTTTGTCTCTGTGAGGCCTGTAACGGTAAAGGTGTTTGCCGCCAGAGACACCTGAACTTCGGAGTTGCTAATGGATCACTGTCCCTTGGCCTGTAAACATGTTCACCTCTTCAATACCAGAGATGTTGTTTATCCCTCATTTCCTTAAGGAGAACTTCCGGTTTTTATCGGCTGCTGTGGCTGTTCTGTGGACTATCTTCTTTCTGCGGGCAGTTTCCTTCCCTGAATGCACACTTGAGCCTGCAGTTTGGTGAGTTTTTCCTTGGTCAGGATTGTTTATTTCATCTTGTCGGAGTGGAAATGGGGCCGGTAGGGGGACTAGGGTTGGCACTCAGGGGGTCTCTGGCAGAGCAGCTGAAGTGACAGCTGCACACATGGGAACAGAAGATGACAGCACGCCTTTCACGGTTTTACTGTCCTGTTCTAGGAGCTGGTGCAGAAATGAGAAGCAAAGGAAAACAAATTCTTTATACACAGTTTGCTTTAATAGCCATCTGAAAGACTGCTTAGCACCCTCTGCCTGCACATTATGTTGGCCGTCAACACATGACCATAGCAACATATATAAATCTATATTATACATTTATACACACACCCACAGCCTATGAACACTGTGGCGACACAGTCTTCATATAGAACAGGCCTTGCCTATGCCATTAAAAGAGGCGCAGGTGTGCTGTGTGCTAGACATTCAATAGGCATGATATGGCCACCAGTCCCCAGTTCCCCTGAGGGAAGTTAGGATTACAGGGGACAGCAAATTTAAGGGAGTCAGTTCAACTTGAGATCGTAGAAGAAACAGAGGTGCTAGGCTAAGCATAGGGCACCCGGAAGTTACCACATTTGTTTTCTAGACTCAGAGAACTCTGGTGTGGTGGTATAGACCAAAGCACTACCTGGCCTGGCCCATAGGGCTGGCCTGGCTCAAAAGTGGGTCTGTGAAGGGAGCTTGCCCAGCGGGGCACTGCTGCTCCATGGTGTGCTTTTACAACCGTCCGAGGAGCTTCAGCATTCCTACTTGTTGGCAGTGAGGTCCTAGGTCCCCTGAGTTGGCCGTCTTGAGGACAGATGCTGAGGCGAGAACTGTAATGTGGTACGCACCATGCCACAGAGGCTGTTTAGAAGCAGCGCCAGGAGGCCTTCTAAGTGGTCTACATGAGCTTTGCTTAGTGCTGGGCCCTGTGGGCCTTGGCTAATCTTAGTCATTGCTGCCAGGATGCCACCTTCCTTCCTGCCTGTCCCGTGAGAACACACCTCTGAGTCCTTTCCTGGACCTGCAGCAGGAGAGGAGTGAGTGGGGCCAGCTATTCTTCAGCAGACAGGCAGCTGCACAAGGGGTGGGCAGCCCCGCCCTTCCTGCTGCTTTAAGGACCTCTGGCTTCGCTTCCTGTGTGGCTCCTGGAAGGCAAGGGTCACAAGGCTGGAGTAGACAGCAGAGCCCTTAAGGATTTCACCTGCAGACAAGAAGAAAGCGAACCTAGTCAGAGAGAGTGCTCAGACCCTGCTGGAGGCTGGACTGAGAGGCAAATGTGCTGGAAGCCAGGAGCCTGAGAGCCCATTAGAAGGGCGAGCACAGGGGTGGGGAATAGTGCTGGCTTGGAGAAGCTGCTGAAGGCCGGATTAGACGCAAGCCTTTCACACCTCTAGATTCTTGCTGCTTACATCTCTGTATACTGAGTGGCCAGACCCTGCCTTTCTCCCTTCAGGAGCCCATTCATGTCAAGCGATCCGAAGCAAAGAAGCAAAGAGAAACAAACCTAAAGGGCCTTTTCCATGTCTCCCAAGAAGTGCTGAGCAAAAGGGGAGCACACAGAAGGAGAGACGTTCATCAGGAAGTCCTCCTGCTAAGAGCATGTCCCAGTTATGGGGGGGGGGGGGGACCAGCAGGGCCTCAGAGGTGGTCTGACATGAGTTCGACCATTACAGACTTGGGGCAGCAGGCTCACAGAGATAAAAGGGCCAGCCAAAGCCACATAGCCAGTTAGTGACAGGCCCACGCTGAGAGCCTCCCCGGGGGCCTGGGAAATAGGGAGGAGAGCTTCCACAGGCTGAGACAGCAGTGTCTGTGACCAGAGGCACCTTAAAGGGGTTACCTTTGCTGGGACGGGAATATGGCTGCACAGAGTCAATCTCGTAAGTGCTGTGCTACAGAGGCTCGGGAAAGAAAGAAATCGTCAGAGAAGAAGGAAGGGAAATTAGGAAATTACATCAAGACAAAAGAACGAGCTACATCAGGGTCTGACCCTTTTCTAGTGGGCCCTAGCACTCGGCAGATTCAACGTGGAACTTTCTAGGCAGATGCTCTGCTGCTCGGGCAGTCTACACTCAGAGAATAGTTTCTGCTCTTTAAGCCACTCACATACACCAAGTCTTTCCCTCACACTGCTTCCCCGGGGGATTTGTGATAACTGCAGAGAACACCTGCCAGGATGGGAAAATCTTTCCCCTTAACAGGCAGTGCTTATTTTCAGGTTTTCTTCTGGATCAATGGGACTAAATAGAGACTGTCCGGGATCTTTCTTTATGGACAAGGATGCTTCCAGCCTCACCCTGTGGCAGAGCCCATCCATATGCTTCTGCTTTGCTTTAGTTTCCATAGAGCCCCCAAGGAAACCCCGGAGTCCACAGCTGGCCTCGCAGGCTGGCTCCAAATGTCTCACCCCTAAAAGGCAACTGCACTGCCTCCCCCACCCCCACTCCCCCATAAAGAACAGAAAACTACAGTGAGAGGGAGAGATGAGGCAAGATGAGGGCAAGCAGAGAGGTCAGGGGAGGGGCTTGGGGTGGGGCTTACTGGGGAACCACATCTTCTTAGAATGTCAGAGCTAGCCAGCCCCCCTCTCCCCCCCACCCTCCCACCCCCACCCATCCCCGCAGAAGGTCGAGTGGAGCTCTATGGCTGAGTGCTACAGTGTTGTCCTTACCTCTAAATTAGTCCGTGCTTTCTTCAAAATATCATGGGTCGTGGTCACTGGAAACATAAGACAGCCCCACAGTGTGAAAATTACCAGCTGAGTCTGGCTTGCTTGGCACTTGCTTCCTAAAGCGCTTTCCCTGACGCTCTGTGTGGTCTAGTGTTAGCCACACCCCCTCCCTCTGTGCCCACCATTACTCATCAGTCTCTCCCCTCTCAACCTTCCTGAGCCCCTCTAGCCTCTGGTCATCTGCTACAAGATTGTCAGGAATAGCCCTCCCTATATGTCCTCCGGGGGGCACCTACGTTGGCTCACGATGAATTGTTCCATGCTTTTCTTCTGCTGGTTGGTCCTCTTCAGACGCGCAGCAGTGCGCTGAAGGAGCTGTTCCTGTTGGGACACTTGGGCTCGCAAGTCCAGGAGTTCTTTCTCCAACAATTGTCCCTGAGGAAGAGGGACAGACTCTGATAACATTCACAAGGCTGAACACACTCTGTGCTTTGCAGAATGCTAACACCTTCTCAACCTTTTGTATTGAATTTCCTCCACTAAAACTTCTCAACACCTCGCTGGAGACAGCTGAGGACCAGGACCAGGTCTCCAGCAAGGAATGGGAAACCAAAGCCTGCTGGGAAGAGCCTCGCTCTATGCCAGCACTAAATCCCAACAGGCAAGCAAGAGCTCTGTTTGGTTCTGTAGAGTTTCCTGAGCCCCTCAGCACAAGTGACACTTGGAAGTTTAGGGATGCTGTATCTGCAGACATAGGACAAGCTAGGGGACAAGTTTGCATATATCCTCTGCCATGGAGATGTGAAACCACCTTGAGTTAGCATAAATGGGTCCACAAAGACACCAGTAACAGTTTTCTGCAACTGAAGACTAGGAGAGATGCTGAAATACCTCTGTCCAGGAGTCTGCCAGCCACAGCCCGCCTGAGAGACAAGCAGACCCCAGAAGGTGGCTGGCTTTCCCAGGCCTGGCCCAGAGACACAGACTGTAAGAACTGTTGAGGTTCTAGGGCATGGTTAGAAGAGGCTCTCATGCTTTTTCTGTGGTCTTTTGATCAGGAAGAGTGTCAACGGTCCACAGGACCATTCATCAGCTCAACCAAACTTCAGGGTACAAGGCCTGGAAACATCTGGATGTCCAGGGTACCTGGGTCTATTCCCCAGATTCTTCCCTCCTCTCTAATGTCTCATCAAGAGTTGGAGGGTAGGAAAAGAACATGCTAGAACTGCAATGAAGCAGCCACAATGGCTCAGAGGTCTCCTTGCAGGATGTTCCATGATGATTCTGCCCATCCCAACTTGCCACACAACCCTTGACAATCAAGAAAGCTGAAGGAGTCAGGAGCAGGGCCACACTGGTGTGGAAAAGGTAGGGTTTAACCAGTCTGTGGCTGACAGACTCTTGGACAGACAGTCTAGGATCTCCCCTAGACTCCAGCTGGAGAAAACTGTTACTGGTGCCTTTGTGGAACCATCTATGCTAACTCAAGGCTCAGCTTCTTGTAGTGAGATTTTGGTTTCTTTTAAAACCCATGTATGTTAGTAATATGTTTTTGCTTTTTATCTCAGGTGTGGGAATATGGGGCTGATTCAGATTGGCCACAACAGCTAACTATGATTTGTCTCATGCTCTGGCAGGGGTGTGATTTTGCTATGTGAGGATAGTTTAGGTTTGGAATTCTGGGGACTCTTCAGAGGGTATATTGATGCTAGAGACCCAAGAGAGGTGGCTGCTGCCTCTGCTGCTGCTGTCCCTGCTGCTGCTGCTCCTGCTGTTGCTTTTCTTGTTTGCTGTTTGCTGTATGTTGGGTTGCTGTTTGCTCGTTGGAGATATCCTGATGATGAAAATCAAACTTGCCAAGGAGCTCAATGCCTCTAATCGGCAGGAAGAAGTCTAACAAGATCACTGGCCCCTTTTTCCTCATCCTTCTTTCTCTCCTACCTAGTGTTGCGAGGGGTGGGGGGGGAGCTTGGAAGGGATTGGGTGAAGAAGGGTGTCAGATAAAAGAACCCAATAAAATAGCCAAGTCACAAAAGCCTCTCACCTCTTTGCCTAGCAGCACAGGACCAAGGGGGTGTGGCAAGGCTGCTCTCCAGAACATGGTGAGGAGGGCCGCCGACTCTTCCAGGGCGTGGCTCAGAGCACCTGCGCTGCTCTGCAGCTCATAGACACTTCTCTTACCTGGTGCCTGGGGAAAGAGGACAGGTTAGTCACGGGTGTCCCTGGAGCTGGGGCATCCTGTTGCTACAAGCTTCCCATGTAAACAAGCATAGGACACATGCCTGCTGGAAACCCTGGCTTTTTCTTACAGTTCCAGGACAGCTGGTCCTTTTGCCTGGAACCCTTCCCCCAGGATGCCCTACAAGCTTTCCTTGCCTGTAATGCAACCACGGAGGACAGGTCCTCACGCTGTGCCTATGGCACCTTATTGTGCATAGAAACAAGGAACTCTATCCTGCTCTTCTAAAGTGGGTCCTTGTAGAAACCACTATGCTATGCAAGCACCCATGGGTGTCTGGTTTCTCACTGGCACTTGCTCCCTCTTAACTCCTAAGCACACTATGGCGCTTCAATGGCTGCCTCCTCTCCTCTGCTCAGTCTGAATAGGGAAATCTGGGTTATAAGGCTCACTGCCTTCTACATATACGAATTCATGTGGATGCCTGTCGGTTTGATTGGCTTTAATCTATCTAGACATGGCTTTATGCCAGCATTCCTATTATAGATAAGCTACCAAAGACGTCAAACACAGTGACATGGTATGTCAATATTTTATAAGTGCTCTATTATAAAGCACAGGGTATTCTGGGGTTCTCAGTCAAAATATCAAGTCAGCCTGGTCTATGGCAGAGTGAAAATGGGACACAGGAAAGAATCTGGCTGGAATACCCATCAGCCACTGCCTCCGCTGCTGGGAGATGGAAGCATTAATGTAAGGCAGAGTCAGAGGAAGAGGCTGCCTGTAACTACCTCTGCGCCCTGAGCTTCAAGTCCAAGCATGCTGCACATCGACCTGATGAGAGACAGTATCTTTTGGACCAGCAGCTTGCTTTCCCCAATCTGCTGCTGTAGAGCACTGTAGTCATCGATGTGGCAGATGACATGTCGGCCATGCTTGTTGGCAAAGGAGCCGTCAGTGGCGTCACCCTCCGGCTTGGGAGGGCTCTTCACCCCTGCAGAACCATCTGAAGCCAGCTCTGACAAAGAAACGAGAGCAGGAGCCACTGTTATGTAACAACAACTTCAGTTCACTCTTCTCCAAAGGGACAATGAGAGAAACAAGAAGCAAGCCAGCCTTCGAAAACACAGGGCAACAGAGGCCACAGAGCAGTCCATGTTTTATATGTTTATGAGCATTCTTATGTCACTTTGATGGACACATTTTACTGCATTGTGGTAGTGTCAATTGTCACCAGACAGAATTTAGAATTGCTTGGTATGTGGGCCTCTGGTGAGTCATTTTGATGACATTATGTGGGAAGGTATGTGTTTACTGTGGGCAGGACCACTCCCTAGACAGGGTATCTGGAGCCGGGTACCGTGGGGAAGGTAGCACTGAGCACCAGCATACATGTGTTCACTACTCTCCAATTCTGATGCCAGGTGCTATGTGACCAGCCCCCCTCAGTTCCTGTGACTTCCTTGCTATGATGGAGTATAAACCTGACACTGGGAGCCAGAAGTATACCTTTCTCTCTCACATTGCTTTTTTTTTTCAGGAGACTATGGCAGGGAAAAAAAAAGATATTTTGACATCTTTCGACAGGTGAAATATTCAGGGTAAGTACATTTAATGAGTGAGTTTTGGGTAAAGGATGGCCCCACTCAAGAACAGAGCAATGACAGAGCAACAGAGCAAAACCAGAGCAGCAGGGAAAATATAGGAAGAAAACCCAGAAAGGCAGAGGATGGCACATAGGCACGAGACTGAGAACAAGGTGGAGACACAGGCCCTGCATGCCCTGTATGTCCAGAGAGCCAGCCAAAGGCTGTTTGTATCAGGGACTTTCCATCACCATCTGAGTCCCTTCCCTGCTGCACTTACCATCTGTCCTGATGATGATGGCCGAGTCTGTGCCAGGGACAGAGCAAGAAGAGCTGGGGAGAACAACGGCTGGAGAATTCCAGCCAACATCCCGGACAGGAGCGGAAGCAGCTGAACCTAGGGAACAAAACAGCCGCCATGTCAGGTCCTCCAGCATGCTGCATGCTGAGCCGCATGGCAGGGCATGGGCATAGCTCAAGGCTGGCCTCAGGAAACCAGCATAGGCCACAGTGCAGGGAGACAGCAAAGCACTCAGTGGGTGCTCTTCCATTCAAGGGTATGTCTCGAGAATATCATTTCTAGTCGAAAAAAATTGGTAGGTTGTGTAAGCCCAATTTTGGATATAATTTCACATGTAGTGTCTAGTACAGTGTATGGAAGTGAAGTATAAATGTGCAAAGATATCCACAGTATGGATGTTAAGATGCTGAGTGAGGGCAGGGGGAAAGGCTCAGGAGGAGAACACGTGAGCCAACACTGAAAAGTAAGTTGACCAAAGAATGACCAAAGGCTTCAGCTCAGCAGTCTGCTCATCATCCTGGCTGTTAGTAAGCACAGCCAAGCCTGGTCATCTAGTCCTGGTCCTGATTCCCAGCCTTAGTAACCCTTGCTTGTCTATTAAATGTCTTGGAACTCAACTTTCTCATGGGAAGTACAGAGGTGGGGGAAATGTCCTATTTCGATGAGGTGTGTATTTGAGGACACCTGGTAGATTCTAAACATGAAGATTCCATCCTTAATCCTTACTGCCCCAAGCGCTTGGCAATTGTTTTCTTTGATGCTACAGATAACCATATAGATTATGTTTCTTTTAATCAATCCCATTTTCAAGTGGAGGAAACTAAGAGTTAAACACTTGAGTACTTGGCCCAAAGCAGACAACCTGAAAGTGGCAAACCGGGGAATCTGGAGACAGGCCTGATGCTGAGTTCCAGGAAGCACAGTAAAGGCATGCTCGGGGTTTCTGCCTGGCCGTGACAGAACAGTCCCTCATGACTGTCCAGGTGCCACAGACATCCCACTGGCAGAGGACTTGGGCTTCCCTCTTCTTCCCTACCTTGGACGAATGGCTGTGTGTTTGCAGGCTCCGCGTTGGCTGAGAAGTTCTGGCTAACAGAGGAGGGGCTGAGATTGCCTTTGCTGGTACCACGGTCCAACTGCTGTTCCAGCTGCAGCCGCAGAGAGTTGTTCACTTGAATGCTCTGTTCCAGCTGCCCTCTCAGGGCTCGTATCTCCGCCACCAGGCAGCTTAACTCACTGGGGACTTGGTGACAAGAGTCAAGGCTGAAAGCTGAAAAAACAAAGAGGAGGGACCAATAGTACTAACCATGTATTTTCACATCATAGCCAAATACCACCCTGTGCCATCCCTCCCTGCCAAGGGCCCCACTGGAGTCTCCGGGGCTTGGCCACACATCTGTGAGACACAGGCTTTCTCATTCAGCACCTGGAGCACAGCAAGGTTGCCTATAACTAGCCTGCGACTTCTCTGAGGGTCAAGCATGCACGTAGAGCATTTGGACTGGCAGATGAACAAGCTTACTGCATCATGCTGCAGGGTAGAAAGCAGATCTACACTGTGTCATCCTGCAGGCTAGAAAGCAAGTCTACACTGTGTCATCCTGCAGGCTAGAAAGCAGGTCTGCACCGAGCTAGAAAAGAGTGGAGTTTGAGAAAAAAAGAGATTTGATTGGTTCTGCACTCAGAGAGGGAAGTAGGAACACACAGGGCTTCTGGCACTAGAAGGGAAGTCAGGTACCGTAGACCCGGGCTCATAATTCCTAAGTGAATTTCCAAGTTCTTGTCGCCACTTACCATGTGTGTTTCTAAATACAAGGATATAAAGGGAGCGAATAAACAGTCTAGACTTCCACACTCCTTACCTGAAGCCCTGAGGGCCACTTATATTTTGAAAGGCAGCATTAGTTTTGGATTTTACCTTCCCCTACCTGCATTGTCGCAACTACCCCCTCCCTCCCTCCCCGGCCTTAGTCCAACAAATGATTATTTCTGTCATGAGCCATGTGAATAGGTTAAGCAAATAGAGACTGAATATCCTCCTGTCACCTCGGATATGTTTTGTTATCGAATGAGTTCCTGAAAAAGCCCACAATTTAGCTATTCTGCTGGGCCTTTGGAACTCAAAATAAAGAATTATGGAGCCTTAGTGCTGGTTAAGTTTGAATGACCTCAAGAAGACCCACACACCAAAAGAACAGCACGAGAGGGTACACACCCGTGTGTGTGTGTGTGTGTGTGTGTGTGTGTGTGTGTGTGTGTGTGTGTGTGTTGGGGGTCAGGATGAAGTGACGTCAGAGATAAAGGTTCGTTGTACTTTCTCTTCCTCCAATTCCAAGTTCTCACTGACTTTTGCTTGTTGGTGGAAACAAATTTCCATCATCCACTGCCCTGTATCTTCAATTGCACCATATCTCTTATAATTGTAAAAATTTGAGATTATAATTTGATCATTTCTTCCCTTTCCTTTCTTCCTCTTAACCCTTCCATGTAACTGGCCCCCTTTCCAGTTCATGGCTAATTGTTGTTACACACACACACACACACACACACACACACACACACACACACTGCTCAGTCTCTATAATGCTACTTATGTGCTTCCAGGACTGACCATTTGGTGTTGGATAACCAACTTGTATGCTCTTCCCTGGGGAAGACTGTGTTCCTTCCTCTCATCATCTCTTGGCTGATGAGGTTCTCTGCCTGTCAGGGCTGAGGCCTCATGAGCTTCCCCTTCCACATTAGTCTGCCTATTGCTGTCCTCTGTCTCCCCAGTAGCACACTGTCTCCTAATTAGAAGAGTCTCTACAGTCATTCAAGAGGCTTGCCGGACTCAGCATCTCCTAACTTTAGTATGTCCTACCAGACGTTAGCATCTTAAAACTCTCTTTTCAACATGGAGCGATTTCCCTTGAAAGTAAACTCTGGTCTTGACTCTCAGGCTTTCTATGTGCCGTCAGCTACCCTTCCCACCAGCCTGACTTCTCACTCCTCCAGTACCAAGGGGCTCCCACAGGCAGACTGACCCACTGCGCCACAGATCTGGACTTTAGCCATTTTTCTCTCAGCCTGGTGAGCTCGCAAGTTCTAATTCCCTGTCTCTTCAGCAAACTAAGAAGCTAGCTCCAGCCTCAGTAAGTTGACCTTTGCCCTCAGCCACTCACCCTTTCCTCAGCCCTCTGGACTTTTTCTTTACCTGAGAGTTGTACTATTGGAAGCCATGCCTTATCTCCTAGTGATCTTCTCAGAGCCGAAAGCTGATTAACTACTTCAGTCACCTCAAGATTTTTGCTGGAACACCACTGTGGCCTCTGCCTTCACCATATGGTGCCAAGCACAAGTCACAAGATGGTGCCCCCCACACCAGCAGCACGGACAATGTGGCCACAGCACAGGGGCATCATAGCTGTACCACCATGGTCTCAGGTTGAGAGGTGCTTTCAACAACACTTGTCCTACAGTTTCCTCATGTAAAAATGCTTCTACCCATTCGCCGGCCTTCAAAACCATGCGTAGTCAGTCTCCAAGCTGACCCTTCTACCACTGACACTTTGGGTCCAGCTTGTAGTTTTATTTTTTATCTTTGCTGATCACAATTACATGATTTCAGCCCTGTTACAACCTTCTGTAACTCACTAACATAATGTAACTCTTTATATTTTTCTCCATTTGAGTAAGGAAACATATTAAGATTCACCTGTAACCCCAGTACTCTGGGAGTCAGACGCAGGCGGATCTCTGTGAGTTCGAGGCCAGCCTGGTCTGCAATGTGAGTCTGGGACAGCCAGGGCTACACAGAGAAACCCTGTCTCAAAAAAACAAAAACAAAAGGGCTGGTGAGACTGCTATTCCAGAGATCCTGAATTCAATTTCCAACAGCCACATGGTGGCCCACAACCATCTATAATGTGATCTGGTGCCCTCTTCTGGTCTGTAAGGGTATAAGCAAGCAGAACACTGTATACATAATAAAGAAATTTTTTAAAAAACAAACAAAAAACCAGCAGATGGAAAAGCTGTTCAATAAATAATAATAAACCTAGGCTTGAAACATATGACCTCTTAGTAGTGTTTCACTAGGCAACTTTTTTTTCTTTTTCTTTTTTTTTTTCTTTTTGGTTTTGAGTCTGTTTTTCCATGTGGGGAGGTTGGAGGGTAGATGACGATTCCATGGGCTACCATAGTCTACCTTTTAGCACATTTAAAATCTTTTCAGATGGCAACAGCCCTACAACATTTCTTCATATAAACAAAAACATGCTATAGACTTTGCCCTTGGCTAGGTTGTTTTTTCTTACTAAGTGGAGGAAGTGTGATTCTTGTGGGCTGTCTTTAAGGCTACCCAGGCTCGATCTGCCTCACCCTTGGGCTTCACAGAGTAGGGGCCAAGGGCGCTCATACCTTTCAGGCCCTTCTTGGGGTTTCCACAGAGCGACTCGTAGATCTGGAGCTCGGACTGCAGGGATAGGGAGAGCCGCTGCTTTTCTTCGCACTGTTGTTGCAGGAGGGCCAGCTTGTGCTGCAGCCTGCCCGAGGAGAGGCGAGGGTGAGCCACGTGGGGGGAAATGAACCAGAGCCTTTGCCTAGGGGAGTCTGGTGGGCGGGGCTCACTAGGCAGAGTGTGGGGGCAGGTAAGTAAGTTTGCCTCAAGTCAGAGCATTGGCTCCCTTTGCTGGCAGCAGGGCAAACACACTACAGGCCTCTCTCTCACCCTACAGCAGTCTCCTGCTGGCACGCAGAAGCAGGGCCTTGCCTGGCATGGAGAAACTGATGTCCTGTATCTAGTGGAAAGCGTGGGGACAGGCTCCCGCCAGTCTCTGACAGATAGAAACATTTGTAACAGGATTTCATCTCTCTACTTCGTGGGGAAAAAAAAAAAATTTTTTTTTTTGGCCCAAATTAAAGTCTTCCTTTTTTTTCTCTTTTTCTTTCTTTTTTTTTTTTTTTTTTTTTTGTTTGTTTTTGTTTTTCCTTTTGCTCCAAGTGACCAGTGAGGTAGGAATAGTGAAGGAGAAACCAAGGTTTCCAAAGGAGGAAACTACTACTTTGTCAATATCCCTTCTGCCCTGAGAGTGGGGCCACTCCTTGCCAAGGCCCCGCCCACCTGGAGTCCTTTTCCTGGAGGGACAGCCTCTCCTCCTGGAAGTGCGAGAGCTCTTCCTGCTTCTCCTGCAAGTCTTCCAGCAGCTGCCTCCGCTCAGCTCTGTGCTGCTCCAGCTCCCTCTCCAGCTCTTGAAGCTGGGACCGCGAGGCGAGCAGAGCCTCCCGCAGGCGGTCCGTTTCCTGGGAGTGTCCTGATGAAGAGGACGGCACAGGGGCATTTATGTCACCGCCTAAAGCTCATTAGAAAGACAAGCCCAAACACATGTGTGTGTGTGTGTGTGTGTGTGTGTGTGTGTGTGTGTGTGTGTGTGAGAGAGAGAGAGAGAGAGAGAGAGAGAGAGAGACCCTCTGTTTAAGACACCTCCCTGCTCTTAGGAAAGACAGCATGGCCCTGATGCTCAGCTTTGTCTAGGTGCTGACATGCAGCTGCATAACTGTCTTGTTGTTGTTTTGGTTTTTTGAGACAGGGTTTCTCTGTGTAGCCTTGGCTATCCTGAACTCACTTTGTAGACCAGGCTGGCCTTGAACTCACAGCGATCCACCTGCCTCTGCCTCCCAAGTACTGGGATTAAAGGGTGCTCAACTGTCTACCTTCAGTCTCATCAGAGGCTAGCGCCGGTTTCCTGTTTGTGGTTTTTTAGAATATATTCTTTTCATCATTTGAAAACTGGGACATCTGATGTTTTCTGGCCATGTGACATCTCTCTGATCAAAACTCCTTGAAGACAATCTACAGTGACACTTCATAGACAGCTGTGTTCATGTGGATCTCTTGCCATTCCTTTCCACTGAGGCTGTCCTACTCTCTCCCAGCATGCACCTGTAGATTGATCAGTCTTTCTGCCTTCCCCCTTATCGGCCAGCCTTAGTTATCTTCCAGCAGGGGCCTTGCCTCTCATGTTTTCTTGTAGCTACCTTAGAAATCTCTCTTCATGTCTTTTGCCCCCACAAGGATTCCTTGGTTCTGGACTTAATCCTGTCATATATTGCTCTTAGGTTTTTAAATGGCTGTTCAGTAGATATTTGTACATAAAGATAATTCGTGGCCAACTATACGTCGATTCAGTCAAGACAATGAATACTAAGGCAGTCTCCCTCTCAGACCACGTGGGAAATGGCACCCACTTATGGATGACCATTAAGTAGGGCTGGGAAAGCTCTAGAGAGCCATGGGACCAGACAGCAGCTTGGGTGAGGAATGTAGTGAGAAGGCAGAGAAATGGCAGAGCAGGACCCAGACAGCTGCCCACAGCTTGTACTAGTCTGGAGATGTAGAGAGACGACAAACACATGTTTCCTGGGTTTGAGTCCCAGTCGGCTGTGAGCAGGTGGATGGGGGCAGGCTCCAAACTGGCATGGCAGCTGGGTAGACAGCCACTGCTCTTGGATGTGGGCAGGATCTCATACAGGATAGGCTTCCTGAGCCATTCAGTCTCAGAGCCTAGGAGCCTAAGGGCTAGCGTTGGGATGTCTTAGGGTGGTGGTTCCTACTGCAATGACCCTTTAATATAGTTCCTCATGTTGTGGTGACCCTCAACCATGAAGTTTTCATTGTTACTTCATAACTGTAATTTTGCCAGTGCTGTAAGTCATAATGTAAATATCTGTGTTTTCCAACGGTCTTGCAAGACCCCTGTGAAAGGGCCATTTGACCCCCGACAAAGCAGTCACAATCCATAGGGTGAGAACTGCTGTCTTAGGGAGTAGCCCTTGGTAGACATATTAGCAACCAAAATGTTGGGTTGGTAAGTTTTGGGTAGCTGTTACATCAGCTTTCTCTTCGCTTTTCCCATTGGTGATTGTCATAGCCAGGGTGGGAACTAGGTGGCTCTTGCACCACCTACCTCTGGAAGCATGACTGAGCTGCGCCTGCAGGCTTTGGTTTTCTTCCCTTAGGGCTCTGTTTTCACTGTAGAGCTGAGGCATGGTCTCCAGGCCCTGGCTGTAGAAGTGAGAGGTGGAGCCTGTCCCAGAAAACACACCAATGTCCCATGTAATGGGTGCTTTTCCATTTCCTCAAAGATCTGCTGTCCTGACCCAGTAGAAATCTCTGGCTCCTGGAGGCCTGGGATGAACTGGGCTCCCAGCTGAGCGGGATGTGCTTGCTTTCAGAGCAGCTACTATAATTATGTCGGAAGTTTTTCCTCCCTGCACAATTATAGCTGGGGCTGCTGTGTGGAACGAGCAATTGCAAGGACAAAGAGTGACATCCAAATGGCAACATCTTGGAGGGTGGCAGAGGTGGGGACCAATGGCCTCCTAGTGAAGTAGGGGAGAAGGGTCTTCATAGACAGGGCTCTGCTGCTTACCAGTCACAAGGACACAGAAAACCGGCCAGCTGCATGGAAGCAGGTTAAGGACAAGAGGTCAGACCTTTGCCTGAGGAAAGTCAATCTCTGAGCTCAGATGAGATCAGGAAAGCAGGAACAACTGCGCTCCCTGCCCCCACTTGATGGATTGTGACAGTTAAGTGAAGTAAAGGGTATGGGGCTGCTCTGCCTAGGGGCTCTCCCTTCTGCGGGCAGAGGCTGGACCTACCGCTTTCCCGGGCAGTGGCGCTGAGCCTGCGCTGCAGCTGCTCTCGCAGGCGGTCATTGACACATATGGACTCCTCCAGGCGCTGGCGCAGGCTTCGGATCTCACCTAAATGCTCTTCCAACAGGTCAGCCCCTGAAGCCATCCCAGACCAGGGCAGAAGCGGGAGACAGAACACTGGTGACTAGAGTGGGGTGAGAGCTCTGCCAGTGGACGCTTAGCCTAACCCTGGTGTCGCCTTCCTTCTACCCACTGTGTTCTTTCACACAGGCGGCTTCACTTAATGAAAAGGGGGCTTCGTGCCCACAGGGTGGCCCCTTGCTAAGGAAAGCCCATGAGCCTCCACCCGTGGTGAAAGGGGCCTCTCTATCACTTATAAAGTAACTGACAGCTCTAACGGAACCCAACTGCCATCTGGCGAGGAGTGTCCACCTCTTGAGTGTGGTTTTGGGGTGACCAGGAAGGCCTTACTTCCTTTCTTTCAATCCCCGTATTCTTTATGATAAATGACTTTTTTTTCAAAAAACAAAATCTATCCTTTCCGACCCAGAGCAGGCCTAAGGTAAAAACCACAAGCCTTCAACCTACCTAGGGTAGCTAGGGGCTGACATTTGATGCTTCCTAGGTCATTTCTAGTCAGGCAGGAAGAAGGAAGACCCAGCGTGGATCTAGGACCCAGAAGGACCCAGAAGGACCCAGGAGAGGAAGCATACTCAGGCTACAAGCAGGCCATGTCACTTTGAGCTATCACCTGGAAATTTCCTGTTGGAACTGAACTACATTGTGTTATCTGCCTCCTTGCTTACACCTCTCCACTTAGTGTGACTGAGTTTTGCACCGAGGACATATTTGAGGGGTAGAAAAGTTGTATCCTTTCTATGTATTTCCCCAGCTGAAGAGAGAAGGTCCCAGCTCTGTGCGTTACCTGTGGGTTTGGAGTTAAGCTGGTATAATGAGGAGCCTGAGGACAAGTCCCCGGAGATGCTCCCTTTCTGAGGCCTCATCAAGTCCCACTGGCCACAGCCACTCAGGTAGCCAGGCTCCAGGATTCTGCCCAGCTCTAGGGTGCCCCTTGTAGGAGAGTGGGCCTGAGGAGGCTTGAGGTAGCCACAGGAACTGGCTTCTGGATGGTTGCTCAGCAGTGTCGATGTGGAAGCAGGCGGAGCAATGCTAACACCTGGGCAGGAAGAAACACAGTGAGAAGCCAACACCAGTAAGGACACGGAAACCACTGGGAATGGGGACTAGTGGTGAACATGGGGGAGGGTCAGCACCCCAGTTCATCGCGGGGTATCAGTGAGATGAAGACTCAAAAACCTCAAGCCTGACTTTCACCTTCTATTTCCTAGCACGAGGCATCCAGAAGCAGAGGGCAAAGAAAGACCTGACAGAGGCCTGTACACACAAAGGAAAAGCCCAGGGGCTCCTCTCCTGGTCCCTACTGTTATTCCTCATGACAGAATCCAGGAAAGTTCTGGAAGTAGGAGTCATCCCAAAGTTAGGGGTAAAGAATGTGATGGTGGCTAGCCCCCAGTCACTCTTTCCATGCCTCCCTCGGGGAGACATAGGGAAATAAAACCCAGCTGGACTTTGCCACATTGAAGAGCTCTCTGCTCAGGCTGGGAAAACCCTGTGTAAGGAAAGCTGTGATCCGGACAACCACCTTAAGATGTACATCATGAAACCTTAAAGCAACGGTTCTCAGCCCGTGGGATGTGACCCTTTGGGGATGAATGACCTTTTCACAGGGGTCGCATATCAGATATCTTGCATATCAGATGTTTACATTATGATTCATAACAGTAGAAAAATTATACTTATGAAGTAGCAACAAAATAATTTTATGGTTGGGGGTCACCACAAGTTGTATTAGGCAGGCTAAGAACCACCGCCTTAAAGAATTATTAAACATATTCCAAGGAGGGTGGTAGGATTGCTTCTTTCCTAGGATGATATTTTCAAAGACCCTAAGAAACCACTGGCCCTTCCTTGGGCCCCTGAAACAGAGGCAAGAGTCCAGGTGATGTCCCCTGTAGCCTGTTTCTGCCCTATCTAGGGGGTGTCTGAAAGGAAGACCCCTACACAGACTTTAGATTGCTTCTGTTTTTTTTAAGGCCAAGCATAAGAAAGAAGTGGAGCAGTGATGCAAAGGGGTGCACAGGGCCATAGTGCAGACAGTGCGGAAGGCCGCCGATTTCTTCCGATCGCTATCAACACAGGCGGAATAGACAGGCAGCTCGCTCTAATCAAATACGGATAAGTATCATTTCCTCCAAACAATTCAGATTTGAGGCAAGGATTAATACAACTACAACTGCCACTGACCAAGTTTTATCCTCTGAACTAGTTCTCAAATTGGACCATCTGCTAAAACCACCTGAGCAAACATAAACACACACACACACACACACACACACACACACACACACACACACACACCTGCCCAACCATAAGTGTGGGATACATATTGAGCACTGGACATTTAAGAACATCATCCCAGGAAATTTTAATAGGCAGCAAACCTCAAGAAGTATTGTCGTGGGTCTTTCCTTCCCCAGTTATGGAACCCATTCATCAGTGCTAAAACGGGAGACTAAGAATTTAAACATTTGTACTTTTTAGTAAGGACTTGACAAAGACATGATTTTCTACTCCTCTCATACCTGATGCTTCCTTACCTCCAAACAAGTAAAGGTCACGGGAGGTTTTAAGTCTGTTGGTAACAATGACCTGTATTCTTGTGATCCAGTTTCCTCTGGTTGCACACCCAGAGCCCCTGCCCCAGACCATGCAAAGACACCAATTCCAGGAGCTCTTAGCCCACCACACACCTAGGAAGCTGCCATGTGCCAGTGTCTATGTGGGAAAGTGATTCTCTATTATTATTATTATTATTATTATTATTATTATTATTATTATTATTATTAACAGTGAGTGATGATCCACGAGAGAGGACCATGCCTCCGGATAGGGAAAGGGAGGGCTAGTTTTCTTTACAAAGGCTGGGACCATCTGAACCAACATCAAGGGCCTGAGACTACTTGACTCCACAAACCACAAAAGACCCATTTTATACGCAGGGTTCTCCTTGTATTATTTCCTTTTGGTAAAGATATGTTGACAATCATAAAAAGGATACAAGGGGAAAGGATGGAGGGAAGGACATAGAAACCAAAGAATGTTCGCGCCATCTTGACACGGGGCGATTTGTTGGTGTCAGAACCACCAACAGAACAGTTTTAGGTCATAAGTACAGCCCATCTGCTGGTCTCTGAAGAGAAGGCAGCAGGTGTAAAGGACCACCAGAGTGTTTCCACTGGGCTCAGCCCATGGCTTAAGCAGTAGGGCATCTAAAGTACCCTAGTGCAAGGCTACAGGGAGAATTGGACAGCAGGAGCAGATGACAGGCCTTAAGTGGTTACCTTCCATCTTAGCTGCCTGACCTAACTTCATGCACTACACAGGACACATGGGAGGCCCAGGCAAGACCGTAGTCATGCTAGGTAAGCCCTACTCTGATGTTCTGGAGAAATCCAAAAACAGAAAATTTATTTCCTTAGACTTTATATAACCTGGAACTGGGAAACTCCCCTGAAAACTTGCCGTGATCCAGTGGACTCTGTAAGTCTAGCTGGGTGCACACTAGTCAAACTAACCATTTTTAGGGTTGACAAAAACAAAACAACAGACAAATAGAAACCTAGGCTGATGCAGATGCCACCAGGAGCCTTACGGAATCAGCTCCTGGCTGTGGTCTGTGCTTAGTAAACAGCCCAGGTGTGAAGGATCTTCTGTTGCTCACTCAAGCTCTGTTACAGGCACAGAGTGTGACTTTAGCGTAAGTCTATAAAAATCATTACCAAGGAGTCATTCTTTTTTTTTTTTTTTTCTATTCCTAAAGTGATCACATGCATGGCATCTTACTGTAAGGCATCCAGTGCCTACACACAGCAGATCCTTTTCTATGAACTGTGCCATCGTGTATGAGGATGGAGGGCAGAGTTCACAACAGTTGTCACAGCCTGAGTTATGGTGCTATCCGTATACACATCCTATTTGGGGGTGGTGGTGGAATAAACCTTGAACAATAAGAAAAAGGGCTTTACCCCACTCTGCTTCTGAATCTTGACCCTTTGTATCTAAAGCTGATGGTGTCGGGCACCAATTAAGAGCAGTGCACAGCAGGAGATATGGCTGCCCCACAAAGCAGTCCCTGAACACGGCTGTATTATATGTCACCCTGCAAGGGCAAAGCATGACTTCTTTATCCCCCCTCCAACAGGCATTCCCCAGACTGCCAGGGATGCACACTGGCATTCTGTGTTGTGCCTAACTCTGTTAGCAATCTGTGAGCACCAGGTTGAATCTGAAGACCTCCTGTATCTGATGGGGGCACATGCCAGAGATAACAGCAGATGCAGTTCACGTGAGAAGCAAGCGAGCTCTCCCTCCATCTGCCACCTGTGACCCGTGCCTAGTTTTTCCCCTTCGCCACCATCAAGCCAAAGCCATGCAGAGCCACAGCATGTGCGCCACCACTCAGAAGCACACCAAGGCAGCAACAGTGCTCACTTTCTCCCAGCTGCTTCTGCAGCATCTGCAGCTCCTGCTGAGCCTCAGCCAAGGACACCACCGGTGTCTCACAGCAGCCAAGAAGGGGAGGGCCAGAGGGGCTGAAAGGCATGAAGCTGGATGGAGTTGAGTGCATTGGTGCCTGGGAAAGGCTAGCCGGCATGGGCATGGAGGTAAAGTGAAAGCCTAGAAATAAAGAGTCAGGGAGAGACACAATTAGAGAGCAAGAGAAAAACAGAGAAGGTAGACCATTCCCTGATCAGACGTGGGCCTGTTTCGTGGCCAGCACTTGCTGTGGTACAGGCCAAGCCCCAGCAAGGCCAAGTATAATTCCTAAGAAGCAGCCTGGCAGGTCTCTCTGCCTTATCCCTTTGCCACGCTTATCTGTGTATATATCCTCGGCTAAAGACGGAGGCAGTTGACTACAGAGGCAAGACGGTGTGACTCACTCCCACTGTGTATCAGGGTGGCTATGCTTACTCCCCCCAGAAGCCCCTAGGGTGCTTGTCCTAGTGTGCACCAGCCCTTTCCTCTGGGTAAAGACTATCCATTCATCCAGAACTCCATTTTTGGACTAGATCAGGATCATCCTGAGGACGACAGACTAGACCAGGCACTATTAGTAGGTATAGTGTGGGATTTTTGGTGGGAGCAAAGCTTAGAAATCCAAAGCAGTGTGTTCACTCATAAGATGAGAAACGGTCATGGGAGTGGGGCTGAGATAGTGGCTTGCAAGCCTGTCTGAGGAGACTATTTAATATCTGCATTAGCTTATAGTAATTGTGTAGGGGCGTGGGCCTCATTGCGACACGTCTGTTCATGTATGTACGTGCTTTGATTATGTTCTCTCAAGAGGGTGCTGTCTTGTTTTTCCTCCCTCCTTTTCCAAGCCCCCCTTTCCTTAAAAGGTTCAACCCTTTCTTTTCCTCCTTTTCTTTCCTCCCCCTTCCTGTGACAAGATCTGACCCAGCAGTACCGACTAGCCTCAAGTCATCACAGTATTGATAAACGCCAGGTTAAAGGTGTGCACCACCAGCTCTCAGTGCACAGCAACCGGCTTCAGTGCAGAGCAACAACAGGATGATGCTCTGGGAGTAGGACCCAGAAGTTTAATTAAAAATAATTTTCCCTCAGTGATCCATGTAGTCTATGTGCAACCAAATCTTTAGAAACACTATGAGAATTTAATGTTTTAGTCCGTTTCCTTTTTTCCAGTGGGAGCAAGGCAGAAATCAAGGCTACCCTGAGGAGGACATCTCATGTAGAACACATGACTGCATCTACAGTAGATCACTACTCCCATGATGCTGATGCTGTGTCACACACCCAAACTGCCTAGCGACACAGCCCAGGCATCTTTTAGGAAGGTACCATAATGTTAAAACCCCTGAGTGAATAACCACCCTTCATGATCACTTGGTCCAGCTGCTGCTCCCTCAGACCCAGAACCACAGTGCCTAGGCACAGGTAGGGGAAGGATACATATCCCTGTTCCTCAAGACTGTGGTTGAATTGCCCTTAGGGGGACGGGAATGAAGGTGGCAGAAAGTGGGACAGAAAGTCACACCGGATCACACACTACATGAAGGGAGTCAGACATGGAGGAAGGCAGGAAGCAGAGCCCGGCCTTTCTCCAGCATCTCTGAAGCAGAACCGTGAATGATCAACAAGACTTCTGACAACTATGTTGAGATATGAAAGCAAATGTTGCCCATTCATTGTCTGCAAGCATGAGTTCACTGATGGTAACAGAAAAACAAGCAGCGGTTAGCTATGAAGATAGCTGCATCACCTATGGAAAAAGGCATCGGACCAGTTGAGTAGGTGATATTTATGGGACTAATAGATGTGAGGGCTTTCCCCACTGTTCTTTGTCTATTATAATCCTATAAAAATGTTGGCCTCTGTTCCTTCAGGGTAAGTGAGAAAAATTAAGTGAAAAAGGAGTAAGTTTTTAAAAAGGTAGCCAGCTATTGGTCAAAACCAGCTCATAGACCAAAGCTTATTGCAGATTTCTTGCTTTCTAATATTTTAAAATAAGACACAGATGGTGAGAACGGCCTCCTGATTTGTCTGGGATGTGATGGATTTAGGCTTCTAACAGTTGCAAGTTATTCCTGAAAGAAAACCAAGCAGGCAGCTGAGAGAGAGAGAGAGAGAGAGAGAGAGAGAGAGAGAGAGAGAGAGAGAGAGAGAGAGAGAGAGAGATGAAGCTACTGCCCCACTGGCTGTTTCATACCTGGATGGGCCTGGCTGGCCTCCTTGGGGGGACTCTGGGGAGTTGGCAAGCTGATGGGGCTGTTGCTGGACTCAACTTTAAGCCCCTGAGATGCACTGGTTGCTGATGGTTTAGAAGACAACACGGCAGAATGACTTGGATGATGGATGGATTCTACAAAACCCATGAATGAAAGAAAATGTTTGCTGTTGTACAGAGAACTGGAAGCGAGGCCTTATGTTACCCAGCAGTGTCAGGGCTAGAGGCTGTCTGGCTGTCATGGAAGGACCCTAAGGACAAGGACCGTTGGCAGGATGCATTTTCCTGCTTTTAGATAGCTCCTTCAGTAAGGGAATCGCCTTTGGGGTGACAGAGGAAATTCAGAATCTGGAGATCCTGAAGGAGCACAGGCAGTACCAGCTGTGGAAACTCACAGACACTCAAGGCTCACTGTACAGAGGCTGCAAGGACACGAGGTGCTCCATCTTAAGGATGTGAGCCTATCAGTCAGATCTGGTGAGAAGTAAAGGTTGGCCACCATCTTCTCACCTGGGATTACATGTCATCATGTGCCTGATGGCAGAACTCAGTGACAGCATTACTTGTAGAGTCAGGGACAGAGCAAGAATTCTAGCCAATGGGAGCCTGTGCTTGGGACTTGGTCCCAGAGCCATGTTCCGTTCAGCCCTGCTACATTCCAAAGTGGATTATAAGGCCTGGATCCCAAGGTCTCCTCTCAGCCGAGACAGAGAAGGTCCCACTCCGACAGTGGGGGCTACCTGAGTGACTGGGTGAGGCTTTCTTCTCTTCATAGTGTGTGTACTCGCTGGCTACATCCATGTCAGAGCAGGCTTCGATCTCATCCGACAGGAAGGACGTGCTACTGGCAGAGCGGTGGGAGTCAGACATGGCATGGCTGCTGGCAGGTGAGAGGGACCGGGTGTCCAGCTTTGCCTGCAGGACTTCAATCACTTTCTCTTTCTCCTGTAGCTCCCTGCTGAGCCTGGTGGGGAAGGGAAGTAGTCCACAGGTGAAACCCAGGCCACCCAGAGTAGCTCATTTTCACTAACGCCCTTGGGGAAACCCATGTGAGCCAAGGGCACCGTTCTGTGTAGAATACGAAAACAACACATCTATAACCAGGCATAGAGTGCATGTGTGGAACAAGTAGATAACAGTAGTACACAGGCCACAGGCCACATGCTGAGCACTGGTAGAAGCACATCCAGCCCTTTAAGGAATGGCTGCTTAACTGGTGGCCCCTAAACAGTGGCAGTCTGAGGAATATTGGCATCTCCAACAACAATAAAAATCAAAAGGACTTGATACCCTATGAGCATATACAGGGGGAGGAGGTCCCCCTCAGTCACAGTCATAGGGTAGGGGAGTAAGGGGAAAATGGGAGGGAGGAAGGAAGGGAAGGAGGGAGAGAGGGAGGGAGGGAGGGAAGGGTACAGGGGATAGGATAACAATTAAGATGTAATATGAATAAATTAATAAAATATATTTAGAAAAAAAGAAAAATATGGAACAAAACATTGTCACAACCTCTGAAACGAGGACAAATGGAGTCATTTAGTTCACTCAAGCGCAGGCCCTTTATGTGTCTGGGATAACTGAGACACAAAACCAAAAAGAACCACAGACTCCATGTCCTGCACCACAGACATTTTGAGAACTATTTACATGATCTGACACACAATGACACAAAGAGCTCAAACCAGTGGCCATGATGACCCCGAGCCAGTGTCTCGGTGAGCATATGGGCTGAATGTTTTCCTGCTGCCTTCTGGGCATCCACCCCACCTGGGCCTCTTCCTCTACATCCTGCTGTAGGGGTCATATTTCTCCAAGGATATTGAGTGACTACTAAGCTAGCTGTCAATAAAAGCCAGGGCAGGCCGGGGTGAAGATGGGAGGGGAAGAGGGGAGGGGGGAGGGGAGCAGGGAGGGCAAGTCTTTGACACACACTTGACTCACTCATGGGTCAGACTGCTCAGAACTTACCATGCCTGAGGCATTACTTTGGCGATGAAATTCCATTGAAAGAAATTGGGGAAAAATAACCCCAATGAGTGTCCGTGCACAAGTGGATTAAGCTCACTCGGTTTGCCCTCCTAGGCTGTGAACTTGGGGCTACCCTGACTGGACCCCTTTACCAGACTGCCTTCTTAATTACCTGAGGGCAAGCGGCTCAAGCCCAGCTTCTTCCTTCTCACTCTTATGGGCCTCTGCAAAGGAAATTTAGAAAGTAACAGAAGAACAGTGATTACGCCATGCACAGGTTCGGGAAAATTATTCTGAGTATTCAAGGTGTGTGTGTGTGTGTGTGTGTGTGTGTGTGTGTGTGCATGTGGTGCATGTACGTGTGTGAGTGTACATGCCTGTGGAGGCTGGGGGACAACCTTGGGTATTATTACTCAAAGGGGCCATTTGCCATTTTTTTTCCTTCTTTTTTGAGACAGTCTCTCACTGAACTTGGACTCAGCAAATAAGGAAGGCTGTCTGGCCAGCAAGCCCAGGGGACCCTTTGCCTCTAGTTCCTTGGGCTATGATTAGACGTGTGGTACTACCATGTACAGGTTTTTTATGTAGATTCTGGGGCTTGAACTCAGGTCTTCTTGCTTGCAAGGCAAGTACTTTACTGACTGAGCTACTTCTCCAGCCATCTGTTATGTCCTTTTTATCAGCATAAATTAACTCTACATTATGAGCCTTGCAGAGATGTACATAGGAATCTTTGGTTATACGTCCTAATAAGTGGCCTCCCACTACCATGCTTGCTATTGTTAACATTTTAAAGTTCGTCTCCTGATTCCGCTTGTAGGAGAACAGCTATCACAACTCTTCTTTAGAGAGATGAGCAGGCAGTCCGCCTAAGCTCACCAAGGAGATTACGCCTGGGCAAGGTGACAATCTGACTCCACACACCCAAAGCAGGGCTAAAAACTGAGGTACATTTTCTCTCACTGACCACAAAATCCTTCCCCAGCTATTCGCAGAATTCTCCAGCCTCTTGTGGCAGCCTGGCTCCCACACACACAGACACGTGAGCAGCAACTCTCATGCAAACCTTCTGTTGTAGCTCAGATGACAAGTCTCTTTTCCTGAAGGTTAACGCAAACACATTACTGTTCCGCCCTGACCTCCTGAGGCCTGGGATTATGGGAGCATGGCAGTATGTCTGGCTCCACGGCTGCAACCGCCATGCTTGGAGCTGCTTACAGGAATCCTGATTCAGAAATCACCCTCAAGATGTGAAGGAGAGGACGCCGCCGTGGACCAGTGGTGGCCACGTGAGCCTGGGGCGGTGCCAGTGGCCAACTTACTAGTGCTGAGTTTGCTGGTGAGTCTCTCTGTCAGCTGGCCTCCCTGGGCAAGTTGCTCCCGGAAGCTTTGGCCCAGGTAGTAATCAATGTCGTTGCTCCTTAGGAGGTCCTCAAAAGATTTCACCGCGTCTTTCGCGTGCTGGGTGAGAAGATAACATATACCTCTCCCTTCTCGTATTTTTTGACGTAGATAGGATAGTTTCTCGGGCCTGATCCTGGATCAAGGAGTCATATTTTCTAATGCAGGGAAGAGGAGAGAGAGAGAGAGGGAGAGTGAAAAAAAAGAGTGAATGGTAAGTTATGAGGGCTTCCTCGGGGAGTCCTCTGTGAGAGCATACCTAACGAACTCCCCAATTCGGAATTTGTACTATCCATGGAAGTGTTTAAAAAGTAAATTCCACACTGAGAAACAGCTACACCAAAAATGTTTATGATGCCATTGTTCCTAGCTCCTGTAGGATGGTAGCCACATGGGAGACCCAGTCGAACTGAGTCAGCCCAGAGACCCATGAGACATGGTAAAGCCACTATGTCTTGGAGAGGTTTGTTACTTAGCAACAGGTGAGGACAGAGGCTGAGATGTATGTCCACTCAATATTTTTCAGCATAAATTATTAGTGATTGCGATAACTGAAAAAGGCATGGAGAGATTAACATATTCCAGACACTACTCTAAGCCCATGTAGTAGTTCAGTTAAAGCCCAATAACTGTCATTGAGCTGTTAGTTTGTTTGTTTCTCTTCACCTCAAAGGTAAGTGACTAGATTGGGAGAGGTTGAGTGGTTTGCACAGCTCATAAGCTGCAGACCTAGGATTTCAAGTTCGGCATCTGAGTCTAGTTTTGCCACTACTCTATACCACTTATATTGTTACAGATGTTTTTTGTTTTTATTTTTTTTTTAAGATTTATTTATTATGTATACAGCATGCACCCCTGCCCGCCAGAGGAAGGCACCAGATCTCATTATAAATGGTTGTGAGCCACCCACCATGTGGTTGCTGGGACTTGAACTCAGGACCTCTGAGTCGTCTTTCCAGCCTGTTTTTAACATCTGTAACAGGACATGTCAGAGATCTGCCACCACCATCCAGTGTGGTGCTGGTTGTCCTTGTCTCTGTTCCTGTCTTCCCTCAGCTCAACCACTACTTAAATGTGTGCCTTTCTGGTCACCTGGACAGGTTCTCCCTTACAAGGGCTGCCCTGTTCCATCTACTTCTTAGACATTGATCAAGTTGAAGGCCTGAGCAGCGCCCCGCCCCCCCCTTACCCAGGCCATGAGGCAGATCTCAGCTCCTCAGCCAACTTCCCCTCTAGGCCAGCTTTGGGGAGCTGGGCCTCCAGCTGGGAGACTCTCTGGATGACACTCTCTAGATCCTTTTTGGCCTGTAGCCCCGGAGGGTAAAAAGCCCCGGTGCCATCAGACAGCCACCCCTCGTCTTCATCAGTGACACTGTGGGGTGACGATCCCTCAAGGGTTGCGACGGCTCTCAGCTTCCGGGGTCTCTCCAGACTAGATGAATAATCGCTCGTGGCAGAGAGGGACCGGACCCGGCTCCTGAGATTCTGAATGACTTTGTTGGCGTTCTGTAGCTGGGCTTTCAGGTCTCTGATGTCCTTCCTCAGGATAGAGCTCTCGTCCGGATTTCCCCTGGCCCGAAACTCATCCTGATTCCCTAGTTTGGTCTCCAAGGGCTTCTTCACAGGTGGGCTGACCAAGACAGGGTCCAGGCACCCCTGCTCAGCGCACGGCCCCATGGGCCTCAGCTGATTGTGTTCCTCACACTCTGGAAGAGACAGAAACATCTTCCTGAAGAGAAGCTGGACACGCTGCTGTGGCCACTCTGTTGTGGGGAGTGGACTGTGTCGGCTCAATGTTCTTAACAATTATATTTCATTATCTTATTAACCGAGAGTACCTCACTTTTGACTCGACTAACCTAAACAATAGGAAAAGGAGATTAAAGGATACAATAGTGAAACTGTAAGGATATCAGTTCCAAGGAACGATTCTCCTAGTATAATCAGCAGGATTTCTTCTGCTGGAACCTGGAGCAACTGAAACCTGGAGCACCGAAGCCTTCCTTCAAGCGGTTCTCTCTAGGAATGTCCTGAAGTGGAGCGGTGAACAGCCAAAACTATCCCAAGTCTCCAAAGGCCCTGCCTCCTGTTTTTGGCTCACATTTATATCTCCTCTCAGAATTTGTTCAAGGATGTTTTTCATCTGGTTAACAACCAATCTCCCCCACACTGTGGCTCAACTTCTAAGGGGATAAACATCACCTGTTCTCTCACAAGTCTTTTTCACATCTCACACTTGTGATCTAAACAAAAAACATGCTTATCTCTCCTTCAGGACCAGTCACATGAACAAGGACAGGGATGAAGCCTCGGGCAGTGCTTTCTTTGGGTCTGGCTGTAAGCTGGGCCGTCACACTTAGCTTTTCTTACTGAACAGCCCTGTACCTGGAGCAAGGCACAGTCACTTTTGTTTGTTTGTTTCATTTTGTTTTTTGAGATAGAGTTTCTATATAATAGCTCTGGCTATCCTGGACTCACTTTGTAGACCAGGCTAGCCTCGAACTCACAGAGATCCGCCTGCCTCTGCCTCCACAGTGCTGGGATTAAAGGTGTGTGCCACCATGCCTAACATGCGCAGTTACTTTTTTTTTTTTTAATCTGGTTGGCTGGAGGACCCAAACTAGTGATGGGGGTGAGTGGGTAATCTAGCTAGTCACACACATGCAGGGCATACAGAAGACCCAGAATTCAAACCCCACAGTGTCCTGTGGCCTTAACACAGGAGCCAGTCATCAGTCAGCACTTCTTAAGTGAGACGTTGAATCCAGGCATGGTGGCATATGCCTGTAATCCCACCACTCAGGAGGGCAGAGACAGGCAGATCGTCCTGAGTTCAAGGCCAGCCTGGTCTATAAAGTGAATGCAGGACAGCCAAGGCTACACAGAGAAACCTTGTCTCAAAAACAAACAAACAAATAAAACAAAACCCCGCAAAGCCGTGTATATGTAAATCGACCACAGGGGTGGAAGAACAAACTGCTTCTACAGCATTCCCTAACAGTGCTAGGATGTAAAACCATTGGGTTGTAACAGTGTGGAAAACAAGCCTAGGAAAATAAGACTTTCAAACCAAATCAGGATATTTAATACCCCAAGCTGCTCTAGGGTGGTGGCAGCCAGGATTACAGTACTAGTTAACATTTCAATAGTAAAATGCTGGTCAGAATGTTTTATTAGAATTCATTCATCTTATTGATGTGAATGTCCAGTTGGTTAGATCGTTCCTTAATAGCCATTTCAGCAGAAGAGGAAACCGGGGCACAGAGAAGCTCACTGGTTTTGCACCAAGCAGGCAGGTCTCCAGATCTCTGTTTCTAATTGCCCCACTATACTGCCTCACGTTCACTTCTGTGGAATCCTGTGGTCCCTAATAGTCCTTTGTGAATACAAAAAAAAAAAAAAAAAAAGAAACGGGAAAGAAAGAAAGAAACGAAAAGAAAGACGAAAAGAAGAAAAAAAAAAAAAAAAAAAAAAAAAAAGAAAGAAAGAAAAAAAGAAAAAAGAAAAAAAAGAAAAGAAAAGAAAAGAAAAGAAAGAAAGAAAGAAAAGAAAAGAAAAAAGAAAAAAAGGAAAAGAAATGAGTTCAAGGCCAGCGTGGTCTACAGAGTGAGTTCTAGGATAGTCAGGGTACACAAAGAAACCCTGTCTCAGAAAAAAAAAAAAATCCAAAAACCAAAAATCTAAACTTACAGTTTAGGTACACATTAAAGCTCACAGATATTTATTTGTTTGTTTACTTACTTATTGTTAGCAGTATGCCGGACGCTACAGAAGTTCAAACTGGGAACCTCATTTTGAAGAGTGTTCCAAAGTTCCTGTCCTTCACTAGTCCTGGGTGAATTCCAGCCATAATCTGCCCCCCACCCTACTCATCACGTGTGGGTGTGGCCTGAGACATCCAAATGCAACGCATGACTCCTCAGGGAGAGAAGGTGACCGCACACACTGTGTACTTACCGGGGCTGGTGGTCTCCTCACGGTCAGCTTCATTCTCACTTCGGCCACAAGTCTCATAGCCCAGGTCTTGAAGGTCCACCTGGATCTGCTTGCTGTCTTGTTTCACCGGGGACTCGCCTGTGCTCAGGAGGAGACGGTGGGTGTCACAGCGTATCTGGATATCCTACATGTTCCCTTGACCCCAGTGGCACACTTCTTTAAGGCTGGGAAGTCAGGGGCAGACTGGGAGAGATGTCTTTTGGACCCCAGTGGGAGAAGATAACGTCTCTCGTAGGTAGTAGGCTTCTCCCCACTATGCTCTGCATGGAGAGGCTCACTTCTGAGAACTGAGGCAAGTCAGGAACTGCATGCATGCTACCAGGTCAGGGAGCCCCAGTAGAACCGTTGGCCCTGTCATAGGTTTTAGTTTCAATGGAACTGAAGTGATTAACAGTCCCAAGACATCTGGCCCAGGCCTGTCCAATAAAATAATAGCACTACATCGAGTTAACCAAATTTAAGCTTTCCAAGTTCTCATGCCCAATATTTATGTGACTAAAGAGCACCCCACCTCTCAGTGCAGCACCAGTGATAACAGAATTTTGCAGAATCTGTTATGGTGAAAGGAGGAAAGAAACTACCATGTGGAGAGTCAAGTTAGCGTGCTGACAGCCTGGAGAGCAGCAAGCCCAGATGTTAGTCTGTTTCCTTCCTATGTTTCCACTGTAGCTTTAAAGATGTGCTCATTTTTATTTTCTGTGTGATGAGCATTTGGCCTGCATGTACATATGTGGCCCCATGTGCCTGCATGCCTGATACCTGCGGAGGCCAGGAGGGAGTGTTGGATGCCTTGAGCCGTAGTCCCAGAAGGTTGTGAGACACCTCATGGGTGCTGGGAACAAAACTGGGGTCCCCGTCAAGAACAGCAAATGCTCGTAAGCACTGAGCCAGCCCCTTTACTGTCATTTTAAAACCTCATTTTCATATTTTATTCTTTACACTAACTAGAGATTGCAGTCAAATATTCAGCACCACGTTTCTAAGACTGGTCATGGCCAGCCAGAGTGTTCGCAGGTCAGGGTAGAAAGAGAAAGTCTGAGAAAGGGTGACTTCATGGGGGAAAGGGCACGTCGGCGACTGCAAGCTGGCGATACTCACTGACTGTGGCCCTGTACTTCTCCAGCTGGTTTGCCTGGGCAAACACGGTAGCTTCTGAGATGAGCAGCTTCTCCTGGAGGTCCTGATAGTGCTGTCTGCATTGAGCCAGCTGCGCACGCAGGTGTTTAGTGGAGCTTGGCAGGCTGAATTCTGGCGGATGTACAGAGTCTTGGGCCTGGGACTTGTTTTCCAGCTGTGAAAGAACCCCAAGGATCAGGACACTGGGGGTGGGGGTGGGTTATGACAGCCACCTCTGTCTGAATGCTCTGGACTGCATGCACTTGTGTGTTTGCCACAGCAGTTCTCTCACCCTTTGGCAATTCTCTGATTCTCTGCTTTGCAGACAGAGCTGCTGGGGTGCTGGGAGAATGCCATTTTCATCTCTCTGCAGCACTGTAGCACAGTGACAACCAAGTCTTTAGAACAACCTGCAGTAAGCATCTACTCAGTTGCTCAAATCTCCACTCTACGCTCTCTGTGTTTCTGCCCTCCGAATTCTCCATTTCATCGAATCTAAGGCAAAGATCCTTCCCTCAGAAGGATACCAGTGGACTCTCAAGAGGCCATGGCATAGACACAGCCATGGAGGATGCAGCAGTGACAAGAAGATGGCATTTACAACATCTCTCTGGGCTCCATCAAGAACCAGAGCATCCCAATAGTATGGGGACTACATCTAATGAAATGCCACTGTGCCTTTAATCCCAGCACTCTGAAGGCAGAGGCAGGTGGATCTCTGAGTTCGAAGCCAGCCTGGTCTACAGAGCAGCCAGGACTACACAGAGAAACCCAAAAAAGGGCTGGAGAGGTGGCTCAGAGGTTAAGAGCACCATCTGCTCTTCCAAAGGTCCTGAGCTCAATTCCCAGCAACTACATGGTGGCTCACAACCATCTATGAGATCTGGTGTACAGGCAGAACATTGTATAAATAATAAATAAATTAATCTTTAGAAAGAAAGAAAGAAAACAAACACAAAAACAAAAACAAAGGGGGAAGAAAAAGTCATTGTGTCTAAACACTTTTGCCCACACACCTGGAGGGGCAGACATCAGTTCCTAACACACAGTGTGCAACCTGGAACTAAACGCTCGGGACCCTTTCCGATGCTGACTGGGGCGCCTCTGACTTCAGAGCCCAGCTTGTGGCATCACAATCTTCCCTTCAATACTTCCTGCCCCACGAGGCAGAACAGTTTAACACAAAAGCTAACACCCCCAGCCCCTCCTTGAACGTCTCCCTCAGGCGGGCCTCTCACTTACTTGGTGGACATCCACTGAGAAGGCTGCCCCAAGATTGAGGCTCTGCGGTCTGGGGCCACGCCTTGTGGTCTCATTCTCCTGTTCTTGGTGATGCTTCCCCGGGGAAGGCAGACCAGGGTTCATCCTATCCACCTCCCTGGCCAGGCGCACGAGGAACTCTGGCGTCCCTGTACTGTTGCCTCCCGAGCTGCTCGAGACCAGCTGTTCTTTGAGGAGGTGGATGACGTTGTAGGCACGCTTCAGTTTTCCCTGGACTTTTCTGAGCTCAGCCTGAAGGCTGTTCTCACTCAGAGTTCCTTTGGCGACTTCGATCTCCACCATCACCTCGCCCTTCTCCTTGTCTTCCTCGACCTCCCATCCATCAGACATTGCTTCTCCCATCTGCTCTTTCAGCTCTGCGTTCTCAAGGCAAAGGCTCAGCATGGTGTTCCTACGGGGAACACACAACGAGGGGCCAGGTTTGGCGGGATCTGCAGCTCTTCAAAGACCTTTCCAGCCACATCTTAGTGCATGATACACCCGGAGCCACTCAAGTACATAACTGAATCTCAGAGACACTTAACAAACCCTCATTTCATACAGTGAGGGAGCATGGGAGAATGACCTCACCACACATGCTTCCATGGACATCTGATGGCAGCATCACTAAACACCACCACCACCACCTACACCCCCTACCCCTTTTCCGTCTATTTTTTACTTAGCCACATAGTCTTACATGCTTTAATATTCAGTGACCTCTGGAGTACACAGGCAAACCTACAATATTGTTTCTTAAAAAAGAAAGAAAGAAGAAGAGGAAGAAGAAGGAGGAGGAGGAGGAAGAGGAGGAGGAGAAGAAGAAGGATCCTGCCTAGAACAATTTTGTAATTGTGGATTTTATCTTTTTTTTTTTCATTTTTATTTTATGTGCACTGGTGCTTTACTTGCATGTGTTCTGTGTAAAGGTGTCAGAAGCCCTGAAACTGGAGTTACAGACAGTTGTGAGCTGCCATGTAGGTGCTAGGAATTGAATCCAGGTTCTCTGGAAGAAAAGCCAGCGCTCTTAACCACCGAGCCATCTCTCCAGCACCTTATTGTAGATTTCATCATTGCCTTAATTATCACTGGTTTTAAGTCACCTAGTGATAATTGGGGCTCAGGAATACATAAAAATAAGTAATACCAATCAGAACTGCAGTGAAAACGTGGTTGTTCTATTGTTTGCCATATTTCTGGTCCATGAAATGGGAGGTAACCCTCCAGAGAGTACATGCTGTGCTTGTTCTAGTCACCCTGTATTTCTGGAACTGCCACGCACACCTGCCACATAAAACATCTGTATTTGTGGAAGAAACAAAACTGGCTAAACTGAGAACACTGAGAGCTTCTCAGACAGACAGACAGATAGACAGAGGGGGGCAGAGGCAGAGGCAGAGAGGAGAGACAGAGAGAGAGAGAGAGAGAGAGAGAGAGAGAGAGAGAGAGAGAGAGAGAGAGAGAGAGAGAGTGTGTTAGTGTTGGGGGGTGGGTAGAGGCAGAGAGGAGAGACAGGCAGACAGACAGACAGACAGACAGAGGAATCACAGTCTAAAGAATCAGTACTTGGGTATGCACCTAGACTAGATTTCTCAGACTCCTAATGTCTTGGAGCTTCAAGCAGAAGTTGTTAGGTGTGGATTCATGGGAGAAAATCCTCTAGGGCATAGACCTCTCAGAGGAGAAAAAGAGTGGAGGGCTATGACCAAAGTTAGCAGGAAGGAGGGTGAGAAAAGGAACATGTGTAGAAAAGAATATTCGTTATTTTGACACCTCTATTTTGGGTTAAAGTCTGATGTTTTCATACTGTAAACTAGTGAGAGTGAAGCTTAGCAAGGGACTGAGTGTTAGGGCATTCCAGCTTCCACGTCAGTGTTGAGGATTGAGTGCAGAGAGCTAAACAATTCAAAACTTCAGGTTAATAACTCCATGGAAAAATGAAAGTAACCTACCAAAGTGTCTGTACATGGTATATATTGAAGTAAGAGATGCATCGTTCCATGGCCATGACAACTAAATTCACACACAGAGAGAAGCCTAAGTAAAATTTACATTTTAACTTGGGTGAAAAGGAAAGAATTATCAGGATAATTCAACATAAAAAAACTGATATCTAGAATGACAAGATTTAATAATAGTGTGTGTGAGTGTGCATGAGTATGTGTGTGTATGAATGTGTGTGAGTATGTGTGAGAGTGTGTGTGTGTGTGTGTGTATGAGTGTGTGTGTGTATGAATGTGTGTGAGTATGTGTGAGAGTGTGTGTGTGTGTGTGTATGAGTGTGTGTGTGTATGAATGTGTGTGAGTATGTGTGAGAGTGTGTGTGTGTGTGTATGAGTGTGTGTGTGTATGAATGTGTGTGAGTATGTGTGAGAGTGTGTGTGTGAGAGTGTGTGTATGAGTGTGTGTGTATGAATGTGTGTGAGTATGTGTGAGAGTGTGTGTGTGAGAGTGTGTGTATGAGTGTGTGTGTATGAATGTGTGTGAGTATGTGTGAGAGTGTGTGTGTGTGTATGAGTGTGTGTGTGTGTGAATGTGTGTGAGTATGTGTGAGAGTGTGTGTGTGTGTGTGTGTGTGTGTATGTGAGTGTGTGTGTACCCGTGTGGAGGCTGGAGGTTGACATCTGGTGTCTTCCCCTATTATCTCCACTTGATCATCTGAGGAGGGTCATCATACTGAAACTCTACAGTATTAATGTGGTTTTCAGCATTAAAAAAAATCTTACCCCAAAGTAGCTTATCAGTGCCTATCAGTTTTATAATTGTAGTGAAATGGCAAAGACTGCTAAAGTTGCAGTTCCGTGGTTCAGTTGTTTGTGCTGAGAGGGAGATGAACGGAGACAGGCGGGGCTATGTAAATGCTCCTCTGCATGAGCTCTCAGTTCCCTGTACAGCAGTGAAGCCTCCTGGGTAAGAAGGCTGCACCCATACAACACCCATAGATTCTGTCCATACATAGGCATTATAATACTGAAATAAGACCAGATTACTTTAGTAATGAAAGTGAATAATACTAACACTACCTAATACCATTAACTTTTCTATGAAAAGCACATAGAAGGATGAAGGCTCAGAGCTGATGACATGGCTCACCCTAGGGCTGCGCCGATGCCACAGGTGCCCTGAGGTGAGTTCTTGGCTGCAGTAGCTCATGATCTGGGGAAAAGGTGGGACATACCTGATGTGGGCCACAGAGGAGAATCCCGCTTCCTCAATTTGAGCCTTTAGCCCCTTGAGTTCTGCCTCAGCTTTTCTCTTCTCCTCTAAGTGCTGGTGGATTTCAGCCCTCAGGTGGAGCATTTCCTCCTGGAGGCACCTGTTACTGTCCTCTCCCGCCGGGGAAGGGGGATGAGGACATGTGTTCTGGGTCTCCATGGTCGCCAGGCTTTTCTCCAAGGCCACCTTGATGATCTGGAGGAAAATCATGGTTTAAAGAAGTTAGGCCACTGAAAAGGATGCGAGAGTGCAGGCAAGGGCAGCTCCTCACAGAGACAAAAGACAAGACGGAATGCTCCGTTGTTGAAGGCAGTCACGAGGGCCCTGGGATTGGCTTGGGAAGCGAGGACACAGAGTAGGACAAAGAAGAGACTCCAGAGATGGTGAGCAACACACATGAGCTCACCCACCCTGGGTGCAGACAAACGCGGTTTGACCTGGCCTAGCAGATAACAATACTGCGATGCTTCTCCCCATAGGGGTGTGGAGTCCCCTGAAACTCTGCTTCTGAGTCAGGGTGCTTATGGCCACCAACAGCAAGAGATCCCACCCTACAATCACAGGGGATTTGAGGTAAAGCCACCCTACTGGACACCTCGTTTCCCTTTTCGATTATTATCCCTGTGCCAACACAATAAGCTAAATTCTCTCTATAAATCGATCCACGAGAGAAGAAAAAAAAAGGCAGAAAATTTCTCAGTGCCTTTCTTCTTAAGGATTCTCTTGAATTCACTCCTAAATGTTTCATGTAAAACAGGCCTTAACGTGCCTTTCCCAGGTGGGAAGCTGTGAATGCTTAGAGTTTCTTAGTAGACACACTAGATGTAGCTCTCGCTTTTTTCTACACTTTAAAAATTGTATTAATACAAATCAAAACCTGAGCGTGATAAGCCACATAGTATATGACTATTTCAATGTAAGGATTTCCTCTTCCTCCTTCCTCCCCAGTTTTTGAAACAGGGTCTTGCCTTAGTGCTCACACTGGCCGCAATGTCACTAGTATCTCAGGCTGCCCTTGAACTTTTGATTGTCCTGGCTCTCCTCCGAGTGCTAGGGTGATTATAAGCAGGTGCCACTGCATGCGCCTCAGCAGCACTTTCCCTACCTCCCAGTCATGTTGACTTGTTTTTCCTCTCGGCGACACCATTTGGAAGCTATATTCAACTTCAGGTCAATTTTGACTCTCACTTTCCACCGCTCCACACAGTAATTTCTGTGTCATGCTATTTTCTTTTTTACCTCTATTAATATTGTGAATCATGTTTGTCACTTATAAATGTATCCTGGCTACACAGAAACATATCCCAATTACAAAGGCATTAAAATAGTTAATGTGCATCTCTATAATCCATGTAGTGGTCACCTGACTAGAGATGATTCGTATAATATTTTATATTTTTTTCTCATTCACTTAGGTCACTAACGTATTGAATAGAATAGGACCCAGAGCAAGGTATACAGATCAATAGAGCAGTTTGGGTGGTACCAAACCTGCTGACACTTGCATTACTCATAACAAAGCTAGGCCAGACCCATGTTGCAGGTCTGTGGTAGCATTCATCCATAGCACACACGCAATGGCACTTAGTACCACAGCAACTGAAATTGCCAAGTGGTAGGCAGCCGAGAACAAGAGTTATAGGCACAGCTGTTCAGTCTTTAGGCATTGAATCCCATCTGGGCTTTGCGAGTCCAGCAGTCACCAGACAACAGACAATGTCCATCTATCTCTAAGACTGCTGCTAGGTGTAGTCAGCTGGTGCCATCTCTACATGTACCACCCAGCAGTAACAAAAAAAGAGGGTTGGGTATTAGGCAGGGCACTATGATGGCTTATTACCATAGCCTTCACTTAACTATGTGATGTGCCAGAAATGGTAACCCATGCCTGTAGTTCCAGCACTTGGGAGACTGAGGCAGGAGGACCAGAAGCAAGGCTAGCTTCAAAAGTCCCCAAAATAATGAATAGGTAGGCAAAAATATATAAGAAAACCTCATGACTTTACCCACAAACATAACCAAAATCACCATTAGACTTGAATATGAACACAGCAGTCACCCTTTTCTTAACCTTGGGTGTTGCTTAATGCTTGAAAATAGTATCCATCTCCAATGAGGTCCGTCCATTGATGAGAGGCTTTCCTGTGTGTGTGTTTTAGTCAGCTGGTCACAGTATACCTGTTTTCTTTTAAAGGGAAGCATTTTGACTCATGAAATAGGAAATGGACCTTAAGGTTCATCTGATCTGATTTCTCACTTTACAGTAAGAAAATAAATAATTGCAATGATTTATAGACACAGATGTGTCCATCTTATGATATGGCAATATGACATTATAATCATTCTGAGACACATGGGGCCACAGTTTGAACGCACCTGGTAGATTGTTGTCCAGTTTGAGTTTTCACAGCTCTGAAATATTTTTTTGTTCGTTAGATTTTTATATTTTTGGTTTTTTTTTTACTAACTTTATAATTTAGATATAAGTGTATGAAAAGTGAATCATGATCTAGACTCTTCATCAGCTTTTACCATCTATGAAAAACAAATATTCCTGTTCTTTTCCTCAAATAAAAAACTCATACCAGTGTATGTGATACTAGTGTGACTCCCTTGGGTCCAATTTTAAATTATAATTCTCTTATTGTTCTTTTTTTTTTTTTTCATTATCACCTAATTCACTTGTGCAATTGTTTTACACAGTTTAACCCTTTGGATGTTTCATAGACCTACTTCAGATCTTGCCCTGTTTTGGACATGTTTTGTTTTCACCCTCTCGCCTCATATTTCTCACAGGAAAGGTAAATTTTTAGATAATATTAAAGATATTAAGAAATCATCATTTTGCAAATAATCAGTGTTATAAGCACAAGGAGTCATCACCTCATACATATTACAATGTCGTTGCATATGTTTTAAGAAAGATAACATGCATGAGGTACCAGGCTCTCTCCTCAGAACTGGGGGAAAAAAGAAAGAAAAGGAAAAAAGCATAGGAAAGAGTTCTCGTTTGTGGTTAGGAAGCTTTAAAAAAAAAAAAACAAAACACTAGACATAACTACTATATAATCCAGGATTTCTGCTTCTGGGTAAATTGGAACTGAGGTCAGTATGAACTGAGGTCAGCACTCCTTTTCCAATACTATGCACAAATGCCACCCTGTGGGGTCAGCCTGGGTGTCTATGAATATATGAGCAAAGAAAATGACATGTAATGAAAAAGTACTGAGTCTTAAAAAGAGGATCTGTTCTGTGATTTATCTAAGTCTGGAGAACTTTAGGCTATGTGAAATAAAGCTGCTCAGAGAAAAACAAAGACCACATCGTCTTCCTACATGACTTAAATGTGGAATCAATCAAAGTTGAGCTGACTGAAGGAGAAAGAAGAGCAGTCAGCGGCCACCAGAGTTTGATGTGGAAAGGAAGATACAATGGGGACTTGAAAACTCACAAAGCTTTACACAGACAGAAGAAATAGGTTTTGATATCAATTGTTCAGCATGGTGGCTATAGCTAACATTAAGTATATTTTTAAAATAAGTAAATTTCAAATATCTCAACATAAAAAAGTGGTGAGAGGTACAGTTGTATTAATTAACTTGGCTTAACTATTTCACTATATATGTGTATATCAAAGCATCACATTGTACTCCGTACATTTAATTATGATTTGATAATAAAATGTTACTACTTTAAAATAGCTTTTCTCAAAGAAAAGGTCACATTTAGTCTACTGACCTCTTTGCATTTGAAACTTGACTCCTGATGAATGTTTCTGCATTGCAAATGTTCAAATGAACTGGAATGGCTGCCTGCTTTCCAGTGTCCTTTGTGGACATCTCCTAGGCATTTCTTACAGACCTTACATCTTTTTGAGATGTGGGTCATACCTAGGGAAGATTACTATTGTGGTCAGGCTTTCTGGGCTAAGTGACTTCCTAAAGATGAAGAAACAAACTTGCTTTCTTTGACTCTTGCCCGGGAACACAAAGGTGGGCTTACCTGTCAGGGATCGTGTGTCTATGGCTATGGTAAGAAGAGAATGTGGAAGTAGTGTGAGCTGGCGCATGCCTGTAATCCCAGCAGAGGCAGGCAGATCGCTGTGAGTTCAAGGCCAGCCTGGTCTACAAAGCGAGTTCAGGAAAGTCAAGAATACACACAGAGAAACCCTGTCTCGAAAAAACAACAAAAAAACAAAAACAAAAACAAAAACAAAACAAAACAAAAAAAAAAAAAAAAGAAGAAGAAGAAAAAGAAAGAAAGAAAAGGAGGGGGAGGAGGGAGTGTGGGGTCAACAATAAAGTTTATCTCCCAAGGATACAATAAGGAAGAGCTCAGAGGCTAACTTTAAAAGTACCATTTCCATGGAAACAAGCAAACAAACCTTTAGAATATGGACACACAGTAGTTATGGCAAAGCAAGCTTTATTTGATTGGTAACAGGGGAGTCACAACTCAAACACCACAAAAGATGACGTGAAGTCACGACGGCTTCATATACCATGATGTCATACAGCAAGGTTCTTCCTGCTCAAAGCTGGAAATCGGTGTTGAAGAAAAGGTGGTGGGAAAAAAATGGAGCTTACTCCCAGTAGATCCCTTAACCAGTAGGCACACACATCTGTCTATGAAGAATAAAGCCCCACTCGGAAGGTTTGCTCAGGATTACACCGAACACTTCCTACGCCTACTGCCAAAATAAGCACTGTGTGCGCTAGGTCAAAGGCTACTCCAGGCCGCGTGTAGAAGGTACTGACCCTCTCCGAGTAGACTCCGCTCACCTTCTTGGAGTGAGGAGAGGAGGCTGGGGGAGAGACAACTTTACAAACCAGTGTGCCTGCAAGACTTGCAGCACCAGGAACAGCTGGGGCACAGAAGTCCGAACCTGATGCTCGTAGCAGTGTCTTCTGCTTTTTTAATCTGAAGCAATTCCTGCCCCACCACTGTTATAACCACGCTGTCTGGCCAACATCCCAGTCTGTTTTGGAGTAGACTTCTGCTCATCCTGAAAATTCTCTCCCCCGAGATCCTTGATGAAATCAGGGTGGTATCTCTGTCCCGAGGAAGTAGTATACGTACTACTTCCAGTACTTTCAGTGAGAAGGATGCAGAGGAAGCAAATAGAGAGCTGCAGCTAACGAAAATGCTTGAGGGAAGAGTGAGGGGCAGGCATAATGACAGCAACACAGAGGGGACCTTGATAGAAAGTCAAGAAACTGGGGATGATGTCTGGGATCCCAGACAAATTCAGGTCAAGAGCCCAAAACGATGACAAATCCTATGCAGTTTAGGAGCCTGTTCCCTTGGTGCCTTTTTATCAGTTTAATGGATGTCTCCTCTTTTCCTCATGCAGGAAATGTACAGGCGGACCTAGGAGACCTCATTTCCCCTACAAGTGCTCCTAGTAGCCCCCAAGGAAGAAATCACTAGAAAATCCAGATTCGCTCTGGCAGTGGTCCTCTTTCTCTGCAACAACTTAGGAGCCACAGGCATTTGGGAGACATGACTGTTGAATGTCACTGGGCAAGGTGGGGACACCCAGTTCCAGTGAGTGCTAAGATCACTAAAGGTGACGTAGTCTCTGAGGTCTGGAACATTCGCTCTTGGCCTTGAGACATTACACCTTGATGTACTGGCCTCAGTGGTGGGCCAGTGCCAAATTCTGTGGCCTGGCAGGGCTGGCTGTCTTCTATTTCACACACACACACACACACACACACACACACACACACACACACACACACAGAGAGAGAGAGAGAGAGAGAGAGAGAGAGAGAGAGAGAGAGAGAGAGAGAGAGAGAGAGAGAGAGAGGTGTCCCTGCTTTGGAGGCATTGCAATCCTCTATGAGTTTCTCAGACAGCACTCTTGTCAAGCAGGCTCTCGGCCTTGCCATCCCCCGAGACAGTCCTTCAGTGTCTCCTCGTCTTCTGTTTTGTGTTTCAGTCATAAAAACCAAAGAGAGGAAGCCACCATTGTCTTGTGAGTAAAAAAATTCATTCTTCTGAAGCTAAAGCTACAGAGAGTAAATAGGGCCAAAGGTAGGTAGGAAGGGATAATAAGCAGAAATAAGAAGTAGAAGAAGTAAAAACAAAGAGTACACTGGACAGGAAGAGCGAGGAAGACAAGGGAGCACAGGAGGAGCAGGTTACATAGCGATGCCTTCTCACTCCCAGCGCATGGACGCTGGAGGTCAGATCCCTGGGAACCCTCAAGCCTGACACTGACTTACTTGCTGGTGGCTGTTGTGTGCAGCCTCCTCCTCGATGCTGTCTGTGAACTCCGTGCTTGCATCTTCAGTGTCGTCGCCTGCAGGAGCCCCTGGAAGAAGGTCCAGAAGAGAAAGGTGACTCCTTTGCAGATGGCTTCCAGATGGCGGGTACAGTTACACACCTGCCATCTACTTCTGATTTCTTCCGCACTTTATACTCTTGGCCCTTCAGTGGAAGGGAAGACAGAGCCAAGCCTTCTCTGCCAGCATTACCTCCTTCCTAATATCTAAGCGTAAGCCTCAAAATCAGCTCGCTTTGACCGCCCAGCTACACCTCGGAAGCCTTTAGAGTGGCTGCTCCTCTCCCCTATTGCAATGAGTTCTTCTCCACTTTGCTCACAGAGTAACATCATATTAACATGGCCAGACATTACTAGCTCTTCTCCCACCACTGACAGCTGAGCAGGCCCCTCACTTCCTGGGATGGGGTAGCACTCTCACACTCTTTCCATGGTTGGGATGGGGTGCGCATAGGGTGACAGTATCTCTGAGGAACTCTTCTCTGGGTTTCTGAGTCTCACAGAGGTTCAGGTTGGGATGTGAGACACAGGGTGAGCCAGGGGCTTTCTAATTCCTTCCTCTAACCACCCCTCCTCCACACCTCTCACAGTCTCTCTTTCAGTGCCAACAACCTTTGCCTGGAAGATTCTCTGTACTGCTCTGCTCAAATGGTATACAGTCTCACCCTTTCTTCCTTCAGTGATGTCTTGGTCACCCTGGAGCACAAGGGCCTACATCCTGCTGTAAGGAACAAGTGGCTGAAGTTAGCGGTCTGGGCAAAGATCCAGGCTGGTGCTGGGAAAGAGAGCCCTCACTGAGGATGGCGCTGCTCAAGACAGACGACTTTGGTCGGTAGCTTACATTGAAATGGCCACACGTGGCTACTGACTGCTATACAGGATGGCACAAACAGGTCACATTTATTCCTTTTAAATTTGATTATAATAAAAGACTGAACATGCAATTCTATGTTAAGAACTC
Organism: Acomys russatus; assembly: GCF_903995435.1. Taxonomy (NCBI): domain Eukaryota; kingdom Metazoa; phylum Chordata; class Mammalia; order Rodentia; family Muridae; genus Acomys; species Acomys russatus. The sequence goes on from NC_067159.1 coordinate 1,178,904, forward strand.
TGACCCACAGTACTGATTTCCCCCCTCAGAATATCAAAGAAGATCTATTGTGGCACTTTTGTATCTCATGGAATTTGCCAACTTAGGGAACATTAAGATCTAGTTCTGGCTGGGTGTGATAGTGCACGCCTTTAGTCCCAGCACTTGGGAGACAGAGGCAGGCAGATTTCTGTGAGTTCAAGGCCAGCCTGGTCTACAAAGAGATTGCAGGACAGCCAGGGCTCTGTGTAACAGAGAAACTCTGTCTAAAAACAAAAACAAACAAACAAACAACATCTAGTTCTGACCCTACTTCAGCAACCAACTTATTAAAATCCCCTTTTATCTACTGAGTAACCTTGGGCTCAAAGAGTCTCTATGGTTTGTCTGAGGTTAACAGCTAGTACTGACAAGATTTGGGCCAGTAGATGGGTGTCTGGAGTTTCTTATGGTGGCAAATCTAACTACTTCCTCCAAGACCAAAGAACGTCCCCCTGAGCTCCAGACACTCACACTTGAAATCTCAACATGGAGGATGAACACAAGTGGTCATACTTCTTACTCATCCCAACAAAGCCCGAACTATGTCTATTCCACACAGCAAGCAGAAGGTGGGCAGCTCACATGTGCCTTTCAATTCTTAGTGCCTGCAAGTCCATGCAAATGCATTTGCAATGGCTTGCTCAGCTCATCAAGTGGCTAAGAGGGAGGTGGCAAGTGTGTTGTGCTGACAGCTTAAGGCCTCCAGTCTGCACTGTGAATGTTGCTATACCTTCCCAGGAGAGCAAGAGTCTATTCAGTAAACCACTGACCAGGAGGTGCATTGTACCACTCAGCATCTTAGAGACCCACAGCAGCCAGCATACAGCAAGGCTTTCCAACTACTGTCAGAGTGGAAAGAACTCTTCCTCCTGAGGGTGAGTGAGCATATTCCCTAAGCCTGAGCCATTTCAGAAACCCACTCGACCAGAATACCAAGCCCCTGGTGACATCTGTAGATTATACTTATTTTGAAATATTGTCCCTGTCCCACAGTAGAGATGACATTTCTCCCTTCATAAAGACAATGCTGGAGAGATGGCTCAGCAGTTAAGAGCACTGTCTGCTCTTCCAGGCATCCTGAGTTCAATTCCCAGCAACCACATGGTGGCCAACAACCATCTATAATGAGATCTGTTATCCTCTTCTGATGTTCAGGTGTATATGGAGGCAGAACACTGTGTATGTAATAAACAGTTTTTTTTTTTTTGAAAGAAAATACATTTTCTCACTCAGTGACAGATCAAGAAAGCAACTTTCCCCATCATTTCCCTTGAGCTAGACAATGAGTCTGAGAAGCAAGGAAGCTCCTTGGGGTCAGCATCCCTTGGCACTGTTGCTGGGCTATGGAGTCTGTTCTATGCTGAGTCCATATCCCTAACCATCCCTGCACTAGGTTCCAGGAGCAAGGTAGGGGCCTTTCTGCTGCTGGAATCACATTTCTACTATTCTTCTTTAAACCACTGGGAGGGGCCATGGGGCCTTGTTTCTGACTTCCTCAGAAATTAGATATAGAAAAAGAAGAATATGCCCCCTTACCCCAACCATCTACTACATGGAGGTTTTGTTTCTCTTTCCCTAATGGAGCTTGATAGTTACTCTGCTTTTTCCTGAAACTAAAATGCTGAAAAATGTGTGTTTGAGAATAAAGCCAAAACCCAAAAGGAAGTAGAATAAAATGACTATGATATCTCACACAGGGTCCTATTTAGAAGTGATCATTATGCCAGGCAGTGGTGGCACAGGTCTTTAATACCAGCACTTGGGAGGCAGAGGCAGGGGGATCTCTGTGAGTTCGAGGCCAGCCTGGTCTACAAAGTATGGGGGAGAAAGTAATAGAAGTGATCACTAGCATCCTTCTTTCTGTCGTAATTTTCATTTTTTAATGAATGAAGAGACATTTTCTTAGGGCTGGCATGTGGCTCAGTGTTAGCACGCCTGCTTAGCAGAGCCGTAGGCTTGATTCCCAGCACCACAGCAAACCAGACCTGGTGGCAAACTCCTGAACCCCAGTACTTGTTAGGTGGAAGCAGGAACATCAGGAGTCGAAGGTCTTCCCCAGCTATGCAGTGAGTTTGAGGCCAGTGAGACTCTGGCCCACTTCCAAGAAAAAAGGAAAAAAAAAAAAAAGTTTCATAAAGGGTTCTATTTTCTACGCTTTTCACAAGGCAACCAAAGACTATTGTCGTTAACTCTCTTGGGATAGTTTAGCTTTTAGTTTAAATGGAAGAGACCTCACCACTTTAAAAACTGAACATCTGGTCACTTTGATAACGCACGAGTCTCTGAGAGTGAATGACCTGTCCATTTCCAATAACCTTGCTTCTCTGAGATGATGCGTCACATGTCAACACATGCGTGTGGCTTACACTTGAGTCCTCAGTGGATGTTCTCGCTGTGGTTCTTAGAGGTTCCTAGGCCCTGAAGCACACAGAACGGGGGTGATGCCATGTGTTCCATTTGTTTTCTACCAGCTATATAATTTTACAAAGTTCATGGAAATAAAACAAGGCTCCGAAAGGTAACAAAACCCTTGTGCTGATAGCTCATGCGTTGTGCAAAGGCAAGGCACTCCTTCCAGTGAGGTAGAACCCTGCGCTTTGGTAGGCACTGGAGATGTCAGGGTGATCAAGAATGTGGACTCTGGTCCACATCATCTGCCAGGACCTGCTGTTGCCTCTAGTTACGTGACTTTAATTAGGGTTAGGAGTGCTATCTGTTCCAGGCAGGTGCTGCAAACTTCAAAAGCCTCAGACTTCAACATACTGCTGCTGTGTGCTTAGAACAGCGTTTGGCTCCCTGTGTGTGCAGTAGGTCCTGCCCTCAAATAGTACCATTTTGCTTCTCCTGGGGAACTGAAGTCGTCCTTGTGCTGAGAGGCGAGGGCTGGCACGGCTAAAGGCTACAGAGATGAGCTAAGCTAAGTGTTAGCACTGATGTTACTGATTTTACTTGCATGCCTTTCTTTCTGGATTGCTGCATCACTGGGCAAGCGGGAAAGTCTGGGCTGTTAGAGATATGAGGTGGTCCCTTTTGGAAAGCTGCCATCGTCATCATCAAATTAGAACTGCCTTGAAATGCCACTATGCACGAATAAGCTTAATAGGAAAATCTACGCACTTTCCTGACAATTCTTTGTCATGTAAAATCTGGGTAGAGTCAAGGCATTTTCTCTGAACTCCCCTCTATGGTCATTGCTTCCCTTAAGTTATTTATATGGCAACAGTAATGAGTGGTCCCTTCCCACAGTTACAGGGGTGGTGTGGAGCTGAAGAGCGCTGAAGCTCAGTCTGAGAAAGTCTGCAGACCAGCTCTTCTTTCCCTGACGATCCTGTACCGGCCCTCTCTGGCCCATCCCACGTTCATTCCCAGGCACGCTGCCATGGGCTCACACTTTCACATTATGGACCAATACTGAGTTTTGCTGGCTCAGGATTATGATGCTGTACGAGAATCAAAGACAAAAATTCCCTATAAAGCTGCTGTTTCTCCTGCATCCATTCGCTTCAGGACTGTATTGATATCGGGAATCTTTACACTTCTCCTTAGCTTTTGTTTCTGCTGAGTTTTTGTTTGTTTTGTTTTTTTGTTTTTAATGCTATGGTTTTAGAAAATAGGTAGCAAAGCTCTATTAATTACCAACAGCCAAGCCTTTTTATGCTGTACTTCTGTCTTTCAAATGCAATGTTTCCTAAGAGGGCCAGCCAGTGTGAATATTACTAAGAAAGAAACCATGTGAAATGACTGTAAAGCAAATTATAATCAAATGACTCTCCTGGGCATGCAATCGCAATAGGACTTTAGTGTCTAGTTTCCAAACAGGTTGTTAATTCACTGTTTCGCCTATCTGAAACTACCCAGGACATATATAAATTAGGGCCATCCTGGCAGATCAGAAGACATGCCCATAATCTCTGTCCTATAAACTAATTCTACCATGCCCAGGAACTCTTGTAGCATATTTTCTTCAACGAACAGAAAAGCTGTGCTCTTTGGAGGGACATTAAGAGATGGTACCACCCACAGCAACTGGCCGTCAAACCAGCCTGCAGTCACCACATCTCCTCAGCCAGGAGGGCAACAGCACATGTCTGCGGTTTAGTGAGCACACTGCACCCCCACGGGGAAGCTTCCTTTGGTCTAGCTTCCTTGAGAGGAGAAAAAAAAAAAAAAATCAAGTTTCCTCTTCTTCAGTTAAATAAATAAATGCATAGGCTATGTTATGGACCTAGAATTTTAGTACAATGATCGATAGACTGACTCTTATAAAGGAAAAGAAAAAAAGATTTCTCTCTCTTTCTCATAAATCTTTAAGAATGAAACCAAATAGCTTCTGTTGGCCTTTGATAGTTTTATTGGATGAATAACAAGTTTTGGTGTGTCTCAACTAAATGAGCAGGTATGCTGGCACGCACACAAAGCACAGGTGTTTACAGCTGAACAGCACAGTCCCATGAAGAACGAACTCTGAGAAAATAGGAAGCTTAACATGGAAAGTCCTGGAAGGAAGTGAGTGGCAGGTTTTCTGATCATGTGATGTGTCACTTCCCTCTTCATCTGAAGTGCTTGTAAATCACCCTTTCTCAGCAGCCCACAAAATCTCTCATGATAAAAGCGGTAACCCTGCTTCTTACTATTAAACAGTACTTCACACATAGGCATGTCTGGCCTGCAGGGCACACCTGTCTACACACGGGCTCTTAGGTCGAGCAGCCTTTCTCTAGGACAATGCCTGGCAGCTGTACAGAGCAGGCCCGTGCCCTCTTAGCCACTGACAGCAACTCAACCTGCCTCCGCCAAGATCTAGGGAGCAGGGCTTATATGTCTAACAGTCCTAACTTCTCAAATTACTTTGGATAAAAATTTCACAATACTGTCCCAACATTCTATTTTATTCTTCCAGCTTTAGCACAAAGGCAGTATAATAAACACTTTAATCTCTGGAATTTGATTTCGAACAATGACAAAGGAAAAATAACATCAAACAAGAGCATCACTTTGTGGGTTGAATTATTCTTACCTGAAATCTGCTAAAAACCTGTTGGCTATCTAGCTTTTGAGTTCCCTTCCACTGCTCATTCTCTGCTGGTGATAAAGTCCAGTGCTAATTTTTATTCGGAACACTCATCCTGGCTTGTGCGATTATATGGAAAAAAAAGCTGAGGACTTACTTTCTGTCAGTACTCAGAGTACATAAAGGTAATACATTTATTTTTCTGATTATAATAAAATGCTTTAAAACATCATTGTTACAAATGGTAACAGGGCAACTTCAGTCCATCATCCCAGAGTGAGATTCGAAACCCTACCCTAGAGAAACCACTGCCATGTTCAACCTACCCCATCCTAGAGAAACCATTGCCATATTCAACCTACCCCACCCTAGAGAAACCCCTGCCATGTTCAATCTACTTCTGCATCTTTGGTTTTTATTACTGGCTTGCTATGGATGGACTTTATGCTTCCAGATGCTTCTCTGGATTATATAGACTACCAAAAGGAGGAGAAAAGTTTGCTGAGCTTCAACCAAAGGGAAATGATTAAATAGGCGCTTGCATCTCACAGGTGCTAGTCTCTAAGCACCTGCTCTGCTAGACAGCATGAGAGTTACAGCGTGGCCTTCCTAAGGTCAAAGGGAGGTGGTACCCTTTCCTGCAGGCCACTGCTGGTGAACCGGCTAAATACTACTAAGAGACTTGGGAAGAGACAGCGAGGGTTTTTCAGGAGTCCAAAATGTGAACATTTTTGTGACTCTCTCCTATAAAAAGATGATGAAAGTAAGAAATTCTCGCAGGAGTTTTCTGAGTTGAGTCTAAACAATGGGATCAGAGTCCTGAGATGACAGCTCGGGGAAAGCTAAACTATTAGGGTTTAGGACTGGCTGGGCTTCCCAGTCAAGAGCTTTGGGCAGCCAATCAAATGTTACTTCTGAGAAAGAGCAGGTGCCAGTCAAGAGTGACCTGGTGCTTCTCCCCACAGGCCTCTACCATGAGATTCCAGATCCAGCGTGCGGATCACAGCAGGGAAAGCTCGATGGACTTTCTTGAACTGCTTTGAAGATGTAATCCCAGCTCTTACTACCTAGACACTGGGAGGGCTTGATGCATCTCCGCCACAGAAGCCACACACCTGTGAACCATGTGCGTCTAATCTGCTATAACCCTTCTAAGGAAACTCTCTTTGCAGGTAGGAGTCTACGTGGGTTTCGATTTTCTTTGATCCTTAATAGGTCTCTTTCTATATATAACATGGCAGAAAATGTCCTAAAATATAGACGGGGGTGGTGTGATTTCCCTACAACTAGCAGTACTAAAAATAGTAGTGCTGTCTATATGTGGGTGAAGAGATGTGGGTATGGAAGCAGATGAGGTGGAAGCGGGAAAAATGAAAAAAAAAGGATACATCTCCACAGGAGAAGAGCAGTGCATTAAAATAGCCCAACCAATCCTTTTGGAAGTTGTAACTTGGCTAAGTTGCTATAAACAGAATGTAAGAAAGCTGCTAAGCGAAGCCTACTAACAATTAGACTTCAACAATGTGATCTATGCCTGCGGCAGAGGCGGTGCGGCACTTGCCAACATGCACAAAGCTCTGGGTTCGATCTCCCAAAATGAGATATACAGCAACAAAAAATTCTAAAACAGGAGAGAGCATAGAAAGGGCGGTCAGAAGGACTTGTACTTTATTCCTTAAATGAATCTTCCTGAAGCTGTTCTCAACCCAAGAGTTTTAAAATCTAGACTTATCTACTTGACGTCTTCCAGGCATTACTACTCGGCAGAGATTTGCCACTATTTAAAAGGAAATGTGAGACAAATGAAATCTATCAATAATGGATTTTTCTTAATTAAAGTTCCATGCTTCTAATTTTTAAAAGCCTAAGGAAAAATCTACTTCATTATTTTTCTTTTAAAATTTTTATTTTTTTGATGTGGTTTTTCAAAACAAAGTTTTCTCTGTGTCACCTTGACAGTTCTGGAACTTACTCTGTAGACCAGGCTGGCCTCAAACTCAGAAATCTGCCACCCCTGGCTCACTGAGGGCTGGGATTACAGGTGTGTGCCACCACACCCAGCTTCCAAGAAATTTCTTATTGACACACAGCTTCTGTAAGTGTGTGATGCTTTAGATCTCAGTTTACTGTGCTCTTTTAAAAGCCCCCAGTGAAGGCAGACAAGTCCAGCTGCCACAGACTGTGCTCCCACAGAGGAAGGCCAAAATCCAATTCTATGGATGATCTGTAGAATCAGTACCACCCACTTATGGCTCACGCAATACAATTCATCAGAATTGTGTCCTGTAACCAGATGTCAAATTATTGCATGGGCTTGTGGGCCTAGCATGCTCCCTCAAAGCATTCTGGTCTCCAGCATCATTCTAGCATCAGGACCAGAAAGTCAGTACCAGACTTTAGTCACGTTTATGAGACCAACAACAAACTCTTGATCTGCCTATCCACCAACTCTTGTTAGGGGGTGGCAGATGCACAAATGATTAACAGACATTATTAAAATCACTGTGAACCCTTAGAGCCCTAGAGTTATTTACAGTTGAAACTTAATAGCAGCTTTGCAAAACTCTGTTGGCCTATTAGTAAACTTAAGTAAACATGTTTCCTAATTGCCTTGTAATGAATGACACGAGACTAGTCTTTGATTGACAAGTCCATAGCTCAACTCTATTATCCTCTTCCTTGTTAGTTTTGTGCAGGCAGGCCTGAAAGTCTCTTAAAATGAGGTACTACAAAAAAAAAAAAAATCGATGGTTCTGCTTATATTTCCTCTGTCTTTCCTATGAAATGATTTTTTTTCTCCCCCTAATGGCTGTTAACAGGTTATCAATTTTTGTCAACTACTTCGTCAGAAGATTGCAAGGTGCTTCTCTGGCAGAATACTTCCTTCCTGTCCACTCCAGAGTGACTGACACTCATCTGAGATTACAGAATCTTGACTAGAATTTAGAATGTAACATGTGCCATGTCAACACATGGATGTCATGAGCCATGTCAAAAAAGAAAGGGAAAGCCTTGTGCTCAGTCTAGCTCAGGAAGGGGACTCAGCCTTTCTTAGGGTGCTGGGAAGCCTGGACTATGCTACCCCAGCTCCTACTCTGGGAAGCCCATACCCGTCAGCAGTAGGAGAACTAATGGTGCAGCATCCACGGTCCCCCACAAGTAACCTGTTCCTTTCCAGATGCTTGACATTTAAGATGCTAGAAACGAAATCTTCAGGGCCCTTTCTCTACCTGTCATGTTGCCCCAAGAAAGGAGAGATGGTGACTAAAACCTATGTGCAGACCTCTGATGCTTCCTTCTGAGTGACCAGAACACATCAGCATCTCACACAGACTTCTTACTCCACTAGGGAGAAGGATGTACACCAATGCAGAGGTAAGTAAAGGGTGCCGCTTGGTTCACCTCCAGATGAGGACCCAGATCCGGGGGTACTGATGGGCAGGAGTGGCAGCCATGCCTCTAACCCCAGTACCCAGAAGGCAGAAGCAGGTACATGTCTGTAAAGCTAGTCTGGTCTACACAGTGCATTCCAGGCCAGCCACAGTGAGACACTGACTCAAAAACAAAACAAAACAAAACAAAAACCCCCAAAACAAAAAACATACCAAAAAAAAACAAAACTGAAACAAAAAATGGGGAGTGAGGGTGGAAGTACCACATAGAAGATTTTCTTTTTATCTAGAGAGTTCTGATTTGGGCAACTTTTTTTGTAATTGTTCTCTGATGAAAGGCCATACCTGTGAGTGGGAGAAGCCCTAGGCCAGAGAAGAACAAGAGTTTTGTAGACTTGTTTTAGACTAGAACTTAATTTCCACTAATCTGATCTTGTCTGTGCCTCTTAGTAGTGAACTCTGAAGCAGCCTTAGAGGGCAAGATTTACCAGGAACATTTTCTAGCCGCTGCCCCCTGGCTTGGGCCGAGTCCATCCTTCTGGTTTTGATTGTCTTTAGCAGGGCCACATTGCTCCCTAAGCCATTCCTGAGGGTTCTCAATCTCTCCCCTTCGGAACCTGAAACTCATCCCTTATTTGACTAAAAATTGCTTTCAAAGAGCAGGATTTGATTGGATGGCAAAAATAATACACACACATGCATTTTATGACATGACATGGAACATGTGACATGGGTGGTAAAACGGGGGAATAAACTTTATTGGCCCACGGAAGGGAGAAAGGAATGAGGACAGGCTTGGGAGAAGAGCAAGTGGGAACGGGAAATTAAAGTGGAATGATCTAAGATGTGCAAATGTACTTCATGGCCTCCCCCATTTAACTGAGAGCTAGGTGCGTGCAGTGAGGGAAGGTAGACTAGAGTGGCTTCACTTCGCAGGGACCGCTGCTCACACCAGCCCTGTCATTAGTTAAGTCACACTTAGTTCTGTCAAAAGTCAGACACGACTTTCTCTGGTTAGTGTAAACAGGGTTTCCATCCGCCAGTGCTCAGAAGCCATGCTTGTGATGAACTCGCACACTTTCCAGTTCCCCACCTCCAATGGCGGCCAGGGTCTCCAGCCTGCTTAAGTGCTCCAGGCTTCTTCCAAGAACTTCTTCAAGTCGGCTGCGTAACACCTGGGCCCCTTCCAGTTCCGCCTGCAGAGTTCGGTCTCTCTCAGAGCTGCTTAAACATGCCACACGGAAGGAAAATGGGTTAGCCGTCAACTATAATGAGTCCATGTGTTTCCAAAGAGCCATCCATGTCACTCGGGCCATAGACTTCCTAGGGTAACTAACTAGTCTCCAGGGCATGGCAAGTAAATGGCTGCAGTCTTTGTGTGTTCACCACTGGAGGGTAAGCAAGGCCTGCACCTTTCTGTAAAGCTTGTCCCTGTAGCTAGACTCTGGGCCACTCCCCCCACAAAAATATAGCACATTCCTACAGCAACAGAAGAGAAATTTCATTATGTGATTAGAAAAATGAAGTGTAAACTGAATCAAGACTGAGCTGAGGGCTGGAGAGGGCTGTTTTCTCATCTCACCAAAATGACAGTGCTCTGAGGAAACCCAGCTCAGAGAAGGAGCATTCCAGACATCCTTTTCAAAGGCAACACAGGAAGTGGTCCTATCCTACCTTCTCCTGCCTTCATTTTCCGGAGGTTCAAATAAAACATTTCTAAAGCAGAATGAGAAATTAGGGCAAACTGAGTAATAATGATAAAAATGTTAAAAGAACAAAAGAGGCCAGGAAGGAAGGCAAGAAAAAAAAAATGAAGCTACTCTGGAGTGAGTGATGGAGATATATGCAGCGTAATTAACCATATTGAGTAGTGTACGGAAACGCTTATCATAAAGCTTTGCTGTGACTCTGGGTGGGCTCTGCCACCACAGCAATGCATTTCCTCACTGTCACTGCCCCAGTGTTAGTGTGCTGACGGCCTTCCTGCTCACTTCGCTGTCACTGCCCCAGTGTTAGTGTGCTGACAGCCTTCCTGCTCACTTCACTGTCACTGCCCCAGTGTTAGTGTGCTGACGGCCTTCCTGCTCACTTCGCTGTCACTGCCCCAGTGTTAGTGTGCTGATGACGGCCTTCCTGCTCACTTCGCTGTCACTGCCCCAGTGTTAGTGTGCTGACAGCCTTCCTGCTCACAGTTGAGCAGGTGTTAGCAGGACACGGAGCAGAAATGCACGGGGCCCACAGAGAGCACTCCCTATCTGCCAGGCATTCTTCCAGACCCCTGCCTGCCTCCCTGGGTAATCTTTGCAGTAACATTGGGAAATTCTATTTCTAATTTCAGATTCAGACACATGGGCTCAGGCCAGTGCACACAACAAATCACAAAGTGGGTAGCTCCCTTTCTTCCTCTTTGGTACGGTAAACATCTGGACTTAGTAAAAAGGAGAAGAAGGAAAAAGAATGAAAGCTGAAAGTAAGTGAGCCCGGCGGCCCCGCTCTTACTTCTCCGGATGGGCATGGAACTTGACCAGGCTGCTGTACAGCTGCCGCTCGGCTTGCAGCGCCTCGTTGAGCCGGCTCCGTTCATCCACTAACCCCTCTAGCATCAGCAGCAACTAAGGGAGAGAGAAGCAGCAATGTGGAGACGGCAAAGCGAGACATGAAGCCGCAGGAAACCCCGAGAGAGAAAACGCAGGGTATTAGCACACGCTGTGACCGACTGTCAGTTCTTACCACTTAACCTTTCTACAGTGGTTTCCAGCTTTCAAATCAGCATTACACTCTTCTTCATTTTATATCTTAAAAACTATTGGTCAATAAAGTTGGGGAGAAGATCCACCTCGGTCATAGACTTAGGGGAGGGGAATAGGGTGAAAGTGGGAGGGAGAAAGGAATGGGAGGATACAAGTGATGAGATAACAACAGATGTAATTTGAATAATTTAATTAAAAAAAAAAACTATTGGTCAAATTCAAACATGGGATTGAGAATTAAGAGAGACAGAAAAGACAGAGAGACTAGGAGGGTGGGGCGAGGGAGGAGGGAAGGAAGGAGAAAGGGAGGAGAGAGAGAGAGAGAGAGAGAGAGAGAGAGAGAGAGAGAGAGAGAGAGAGAGAGAGAGAATGAGAATCCAGAAATGCAGGAAAGGGGCGTGGCTAAGTGGAGGGATGAAGGAAGGCAGGAATGAGCAAGAGGGAACAGTAAGAACTTTGTACACTTCCAAAGTCTTTTTCGCTGTCTTACTGGGCATCTCCAAGTCATCACACACCTGTTCTAGTTTTGGGGAAGATATTAACCACCCAGAGAGGTGTCACTGTGGGCCCCAAACCATGCTGTGAGGACCTGTGGCCAGCACAGAGCTGTTAACAGTTAGCGCCAGACTGGAGTGAGGTGAAGAGCGAGAGAGAACAGTGCAGACAGGCGTAGATGAGGCGGACTTCCTGGAGAATCTGGCACTGAGAAGGTTAAGACATGGGGTAGCTACAGAGGATCCTGTGTTCCAATAACTCACCTGTTGTCTCCGGTTTCCAGAAACTTCCTGACCCTGGGATTCAACGGAAGCAACCTTTTCCCGAAGAAGAAGGACCTCTTGGGTGAGGCGCTCCATGGCTGGTATGTCTTCAGGGTCCACCAGCTGCATCTGCAGGTCCTAGAAGAAACACGAGCAAACACGAAACTATAATAACCTTACTTAGGAGTGAGGACAGATCTTCCTGCTCTGTTTCACAGCCAAAGGATTCGATATAGTCCCATCGTGTGTGAAGAAAGCACTACAGATAGCAGAGCCAAAAGCTACTTAAGTGGTTTTTAAAAAGCTTTGAAAGACCTTTATGAGGTCTTCTTTTATCTGTATGTTCCTCGTCAGGGACTCCAAGTCAGCAGCCTGCACCTGCAGCTCCTCCTCCTGCACAGCCATCACGGACTGCAGAGCCGACAGTTCTATCTGTGGAGAGAAGAAAAGCCAGCATCAGAGGCAAATGCTTTCTCATGTCATATTACCATCAGTCAGTACAAGAGAAAACTGAAAACCAGTGCTGTGGGTCAAACCGATGGAGCATGGGGTCAAAGGGTGCTCTACAAGAAGCCGTCAAAGTGTTTTAATAATGGCTTCTGTTACTATAAATAACAGATTTAATTTGTGGGCTCACTGGGGCATTGACAAATTGGTTACAAGCAACAGAAGCAAGAAGAAATGGAGCGTATCTTATGTAACTATTTCAGCTAATACAGGGACACACTGCTGCACTTTATTCTCCTTAAAGAATTACTAAGCAGTTGAAGTTGCTGACATCATCAGAGGCCACCAAAGCACATGCCTCCTGGTGCAGAGCATGCTGCCACGACAGAGAAACTTTGTCGCCAGTTACACTGCAGGCACTAAGCTTTCAATGTTGCATCTCCTTCCCCCAAATGACAAATTGATAACAGCGATCATTAGACACCACGGTAACACCCGTCCCTGCTCACATTCACTGTGTGTCTATTACGTTGCAGGCGTACAATGCATTTTACTTGTGTTTAATTCTCTCAACATCCTAATGACCTGGAAGGCCCTAGTCCACTCCTCCTTCAACACCTGCCCCTTGGCTTGGTGCTGACTGGCGGCCTTTACGCCTACTATTCCATCAGCTCCTGTCTTCTCCCTCAGGTACCAGCCTGTTCACAGAAGCCTCTGGGCCCTTAACTAAGGTGATCCTCATCTGTGTTACTTTTCCTTTGTCACACACTACGGCATATAATTACTTTATAACCTATAATTACAACATTGAAGCTGTTCATCTGTTCAGTGACTGGAATCACACAGACCCAGGGAAGGACCTTGCTGGTCCTGCATGCCCTCTCATGCCTCGTCCTCGCTCGGGATTAGAGAACGTGTCTCACGTATGGACTGGCAACTGAGTCCTCCCAACCATCCCATGATGTAGCAGCCTCTCTTCAACAACAGCTAAGAGGATGTCTACACTTTGGCATATAGACAAGATGACCAAGGCACAAGGAAATTAAGGAACTAACTTAATATCACAGCTTGTAAGTAGTTAGCCTGTGGTGCAGACAAGGGAACCAAGTCAGGCTTAATATCTTTTCAGAGGGTACTGTGTAGCTATAGAGTCTTTTGATGGTGATGAGTCCTTGCTTGCTTGACTTTCCCCTCCCAGTCCTCTGCGTAGGGCACAGGTGCCTATGGGAGGCTTGTTTTTCCTTCTGCTCCCCTCAGGGTAATCTGCCTAAGCCTGGGTAGGTCATCCTACTAATTCAGGGCCTGCTTGGTGCTGCCAGTAAGTTCTGCATCTAATTCTTCATATCAATAACAAAGTTGATAAGGTGTGTCTGCCACTGATTTTATTCTTCAGGTCGTTTAGAACTAAGGAATGGAGAAGTGTATGGCAACCATTGGGCACCCTTAAGAGAGCGCTATAAGCATATATCCCAGTAGTTGCATCATTAAAGAAAAAAATAGGGCTAGAAAGATGGCGCCTCCTAATGATCCAGGTATGATTCCCAGCACCCTCAGGGCAGCTAACAACCAATTCCTGGGGAACTGATACCCTCTCCAGGCATACATGTAGTATATAGACATCCATATACATAAAGTAAATAAATTAAATGTGGGGCTGGAGAGTTGGCTCAGTGGTTAAGAGCACTGGCTGGGCTGCTCTTCCAAAGGTCCCAGGTTCAACTGTCTGTAGCTTCAAGAGCTGACACCTTCACACCAATACACATAAATTAAATAAAGATATATCTTTAAAAATAAATAAATTAAATTTAAAAAAGAAGATGATCAACCCAGGAAAGACATCTCTGCAGCATGATTAAGGTCTACAAACAGATTGACATGGGTTTTAAGTCCTAGCAAAGAGCCTGGTTCAGTTTCCTCGTCTGTAAGTGAGAGAACGCATTTCCAGGGCCACAAAGGACTACAGAAAACATCTTTAGGATGTTTGGCATGTAACAAAAAACCAAACAAACAAAACCCAAAAACTAGTGAATGATAGCTCCACTACTTCCACTATCACCAAACAGTAAGGGAAAGTTTACAAATACTAAGAAGCCGACATGGTGTGAGTGCCCAGTATAGAGGGAATACATAGTGATACTGGGCTCAGAAGTAAGATTAAGGATACATAAAGATGAGCAGTAGAAAGCACTTATTCAAAACACGTATTCAAGCCCCTGCCATTTTTTTTTTGACCCTCAAAGTAGTACAGAAGCAAAAAGGAACGTTATTCTACGTTGGGATCCGTGAGGAAAAGAGGAATGATGTAAGGGAGCCACAGGACCAGACACAAATAATCACGCAGCAGCTACACAGAACCAGAGCCAGGAAGGGCAATTAGGGGCCTCTAAACTGATAACTCTAAAATGCTACATACTCATGTCTTCAAAACAGAGCTGTATAATATGAATCTGTAAGAAAAAACTATGGTAGTGAAATCAAAATGCTCAGTCTGGACATCCATGCTACAGTAGGGATCAGAGCGTGACAAAGCCTGAAGACGCAGGGAAGCTGAGCTCGCTAAGCCACCCTCGGAATCCAGGACGCTCACTGGCCTAGCTGGGTGCTGCAGCTGCATGCGACCTTCAGTCTGTCCCTCTGTGCTGAGCCCTGAGCCGTCTTCTGACCTATATCGTGGCCAGACATGAGGCTGGTTGCATCGAGAAGGCATTCTGTAAGGCTGAGGGGGCTTCTCAGACAGTGGTGAAAACTCCATTGACAGGAAGAATCAGAAACACAAGGGGGGAAAATACCTGTTCTGGGAAGTGACTTTTCGGGAGGCATTTGGGGGGTTAAGACTTGGGTTGAACCTCAAGTTGGGCATCATGCTGAGGCCCCACATCCATGTTTAAAAATTAGTATTTCCATCTTTTCACCCCACACAATGGAGATGATACTACCTATTTCGAGTGGAGCTGTGGGTCTGGGCACTTGTATAGCACAGTGCACGTGAAGATCGCTTAGTGCACAGCATGGCTCGTGCTCATATGCCTCTGGTTTACTGTTTGCAAAACTCACAGGCCTGACGTCATCCTTCTAGGCAGGAATTACACGGCATTTCTGTTTGGCACAGGTGCTTTACTTGTATTTTATTTTACTTACCAATCTGAGGGGAAAACAGAAAGATTTGACTTTCCGTTGCAGCAAGAGTATCTTGTTGAGGTGAGGACTGTGTTTCCAAAAAGAAGAAAGGCGCACCTTGCATTTGGAGTCAGGTATTGTACATGGAGATTTGGAACGTTTAAAATAGAAACCAGTTTGAAAGGAAAAAAAAAAAAAAAATGGAACTGGTGAACTTGTCCTGACGAGGAGGCTTACCTGGCTTTCTCTTTCCTTTTTAGCCATGAGCTCGAGTTCCTCTTTGGCATTACTCAGTTCTTTCTCCAGCCCTGCCACTGTATCCAGGTCTCCTGTAACAAACACACAGCACTGGCTGTAATCACCGCGCCATGCTGTGATCTCCACTGCCCCATTTAGAGAGGTGCACTTTAGAACACACCTCGGCACTTAAGACATGTGCGGTCTCACTTGAGTCTGCAGCAATATTTGCAATGGGAACCTGCAATCAACCCATATGCTACGAAGAACAAATGGAAAAGACTATACCACACTCACCCAGGGGAACGGAGGGAGTGACACACCCATCCACATCCACACCAAAATCATCTGTCCACCGGAAGGAGGACAGCCCAGAAAGGACACTTATCACTCCCAGAAGGTGACAGAAATGAGAAACAGGGATGTAGACAGGCCTTCGAGCATACCCCTTACCTATTTAATTGCTGAAGTAACATTTAAATTTTAATATGGGAGTCGATTTAACAGTGAGTCTGAAAAGAACTTAAAAACAAACAAAAAACCCGCCATGTAAGGTTTGGGCAGTTTTTTTTTGTAAGTGACCTATCTCCAGATTTCAGGGGATTCCAGACTGGTTTTCTGAACTATCATGTCCTGGCTAAATCTACTAGGTAGCAGTGAAGTACGAAAAAGCAAAGGGAATCTTTGTAAAACAAAACTGCACTTACCCAATGTGGACCGGGGTATGCCGGCATCTTCCCCAGCAGTCAGCAAAGTGCTGTGGTCTCTGGAGGGCACCTGCGTAGAACCCTGAAAATTGGGAGGGTTGGGGGGTTTAGAAAGATACAGGAACTACGGTCACAGTGGCAGACTTGGAATACTTTCATGTAATTTGCAGTTGAAATGCTCAAACTGCTGCCTTGAATGTAAAAAGGGAATGCGCTCGCCATGACTATCTACGTGAGCCTAGAGTTCTTACTTGATCCGTCTGCTCTCCGGGGTGGGGACCGAGGGAAGTCACTTCAACTGCTTGGTCTGAGATGAACGCCTGAGATGATGCCATCACGTCTTTCCCCCCTAAATACTGTCGCAGGGCCTGTAACTCTGAGTTTCTCTCCATGAGGGTCTGCGCCATTTTTTCTGCAGCAGCCTGGTAAGAAGGAATCACAAGGAACTTTAGAAAGATACTATAGCAAAATAAATAAATTCTATTTTCAAATTTCTTTATTTTTATTTGATGTGCATGAGGGTTTTACCAAAAGAACTCCGGAAGTGGAGTCACAGAGGATTGTGAACCCAGGTCCACTGCAAGAGTAGAGAGTACTCTTAACCACCGAGCCAGCTCTCCAGCACCCGCTAAGTGTTATTTCTTAAGAGCCAACTACTTATTTAAAAAAAAAAAAAATCCCAAGGGACCCTCAGAAATAACTTCCCTGCTCTGTGTTTATAAAGAAAGACAGTGAAGTAGAAAGTCTTTTGCGGCAACAGTGTGCACAGCAAACAGTGCTAGATGAGACGCCAGACACTGGCTCTGCCAGGTCTCTACCAGGCTAAGGGGTTAAGATTTGGGGCAGAAGTGGCACTAACAAATGGCTTCCTTTACTCTAGTTGTTTCTTCAGCCTCCACTGGCTTTTCCTCAGACATCTGTATGGTTGAGCTCTTTACCAAGCACCACCTTATCACACGGGCCTTTCCTGTCTAAAATATAACCACAGGGGTAAAGGACACTGTGTCCTAAGTAAGCATGGTGATCACAGTGGCCCAGTGGCTACAGTTAGAAACACTGTGTCCTTTACCTCAACCTGCTGCATATAAAGCAGTGACTGGCAACATTGTGAACTGATTATAGTAGCCATTCGAAATGTGTGCACATCTGTCAAAGCAACTTGCTACATGCCTTGACTACACACACTTTTTCTTTGCCAATTATACTTCAATAATGCATAAGGGGAGCACCTACTTCCACTCTGCAGACCCTTTCGCTACACGTGATTCCCCAGTGGGTCTCCCTCACCTAACATACCCTCTTATGCTCTTCACCACGTTCCCCTCCTCAACAAGGACACACACTGCAGGAGCAACTTAGTGCTGCATCCCAAGAACCCAAAACATGACTCATCAGGAGCAGGCACTCAGTACACACTTACTGAGAGGGTTACACAGTAAACATCTTCATCAAAGCCTAAATGGTCCCTTATCAAACTGCCTCCTAAATACTCATATTTATACCCATAGAATAGTGCTATACCAGTCTTCACCAGAGGAGCTTCCACAGCAAGTGGTGCCTAATGCAGAAATTCACCGCTGGTCAAGGTATGGAGAGTGTCCGTTCAGCCACAAATAGGGCAGCCATATCACACCTCTTCCCTGCAAGGCTCAGGGACCATCAGGGAAGAGGGAGAGAAAAGACCGGAAGGGTAGAGGTCAGAGAGAGCCAGACCAAAGTCTTCTGGCCACGTCAGGAATACTGCTCTCCAGCACTTACAGCAGCTGTGGTCCTCTGTACAAGAGCTGCTGAAATCAAGCCAGTCAACAGTACGGCATAAAGAGAGGAGGGGCTTTTGAGGGCACCCCCTAGCTGAGAAGCCACTGGTAGTTGATGGCAGCTGGGGGTGGGAGAGCCAGATGTCTTTAAGGGTGTGGCCCCTGGTAGCTTCACTTCTATGGCTGTGTGGGCGTTTGGAATTAGAATCAGTGGGCTAGATTAAAAAAGAAACAAAGATGGAAGGAGACAGAGGTACATCTGGGAGGAATTAGAGTGAAGGGCAAATATAATAAAAAGATATTATTACATTCTCAAAAAAAGAGATTATATTTTAATAGTTTGGAAAAAGTAGAAAAAACTATCTTCCCCAAAGAGTAAGAAAAAAAAAAAAAAAGAAAGAAAGAAAGAAAGAAAGAACAAAGGTTGGGCCTGTCAACACTTTATCATAGATGGGCGGGATCTGAGAGCCTGCTGACAAGGTGTCGTTTCTTCTGGGGTGTAGTTATTGACAAGTTGTCCTTGCTCCAGTAATTAATCTCCCACTCATGTTTAGGCAAGAAACCTCAACTAAATTCAGTGGCCACACACGAGAAAGAGTGGAAAGTAGGAGGGGAGCTTATTCAGAAAAAGGGTAATGCCGGCGACTGGCTCTGTCCCAGGATCTTACCGCCAGCTGTGCGTGTGCATTTCTTTAAGCAGTATATATGACTACCTCTTTATACTGCAAAGGTTAAAGACAATGCGAAGACTGGTTAGTCCCTTGTCAATAATTCAGATGGTTCACAATGATTTTGTTTGGTCAGTTTTTGAAGAAATCCCCAAATCCACAAAGAAGGATGTTTCTAACTAGATATGTGTTTATATCAGTGGATGGGAGAATTAGAATAGAATGCAGCCATAATTTACATAAGTTTTACAAACGATTAAGGCCAATTAGCATAAGTGAGAAGGAATCTAGCTTCATGTAAAAACTGGCTAAGGGGATTCCTGAGATGCAGCGCATGTCAATTAGCCTTGGAGAAAAAGATCGGCAGGAAATCAGGAGAAACTAGGAACTGACCCTCAAATCTGGACGTGACAGATCAAGCCTACAATCTCAGCCCTTGCGAGGCAGAGGCAGGGAGACTGCCTGAATGAGGCCAGCTTCAGCTAGACAGTGAATTCCAGACCAGCCTGGGCTACAAACAAACAAACAAACAAACACCCTTTGAAATAGTGTGCATTGTTATTTTGAGGCTAATATGCCTTTTTTCTATCCTGACATTACTTTTTCTCATAATGGCCTTCAAAAACCAATTGTTTCCACCCACAATAACTCAGATTTTATAAGAATGAAGAGAAACTATAGGCTAGTGAGATGGCTCAGTGGATAAGGGCTGCTAGCTGCCAAGACTGATAACCTGGGTTCAACACTTAGATCCTAAATGGTGGAGAGCGAGAAGTGATGGGCAAAGCCTAGTCTCAAGCCTCCACACATGCGCCAGGATACATGCTCCCCACAGAATAAAGGGGAAACACTTAAAAGAGAGAAAACATGGCCTGGGTGTGGTGATGCACACCTGTAATCTATGGGATGAGGCAGGAGGATTGCTGGTTTGAGCTTGGACTACGTAGTGAGTTCCAGGGCAGCCTGGGCTATCATAGTAAAAGGAGAGAGAGAGAGAGAGAGAGAGAGAGAGAGAGAGGACGAGAGAGAGGGTACGAAGGGGAGGGAAGGAGGTGGAGAAGGGGAGATAGAGGAGATAGATAGAGAGAGAGAGGATACAAATGAGTATGTTGAGTGTAGCTTTTCTTATATCTTAGACATATAAAAACTATCACTCAAGTCTTGATAAGGAAAATGAAAATAATGGATACATGTGTTGTCTAGGCCACTTTCCAGACACAATGCTCAAAACCCATTCATTCTTACTGAAGGAGAACTGTAGTTCATGAATTGGAGGAAAGAAACTGAGTAAACTGTAAAAGAGTGAGCCCAGGTCAACCGCTCCAGACACACTTCCTGTCTGCGGCCATGACCGCTTCACCGGGTCCCTGGCTGGTTCTGTGTTAGCGCTGACCTGGCTTTCCTGCTCCCTGGTGCTCATGGACTGCAGCAGGCCCTGGACCTCCATTTCGTGCTCCACAGCTTGCTTGTTCCGATCACTCAGAAGGTCCTGCAGCATCCTTTCCTTCCGCTGCAGGCGCTGGCACAGTTCCTCAGCTATTTCACTCTGAGCGGGTCCGAGCTTACGGAGCAGGGCTGCGCTGAGATCCTGGTGTGAGAGGGAAGGGGTAAGGCTCTGGAGGACACCATGCCCTCTGCTGCACACTGAAGTGGCAGATTCTAGTATAATGTCTTGGAAGGCTGGACGTACACACTCAGGGAATAAATGCTAACAATACGGAGACACCCCTGAAATAGCTGCTTATGCAGTTAATTTCTAAAATTAATTTCATAGGTTTTCCTTATGCTCAAGCACACAACAGTTAGTGTCAGATGGAGCGAAAGGACACTGGGCTCAGTGAATTTCTCTGCTGTGTGGTCCTCTGCATGGACTACAAGGAATGGTGATCTGGGTGAGGGGGCACGGGCCTCCCACATGGCCTGCACCTCTGAGCCTCACATAAGAGGACGCAAGCTTGAAGTCAGCTTGGATATAAAGTAAGACACTGTCAGGGAAAAGTCAGGGGACCCAGGAAACTGTACTCATAGGGACAGCAATGCCACTACAGCCCTCATGTACACGGAAATAGAGCATATGGTGCCTGAAGCCCCGCCTCTCTGCTATACTGCTTTGACAAGTTACTTAACCGCAAGTGTCTAGGTCCTTGCTTTGAAAGTCCTCATAAACGTATCTGGAGTCACTAAGTTAACTTCCATTAAGCTCTTAAAACAGTACCTGGCCCAGCAAGCACATTGTAACTACTGTAATACAGACATGTTTTTAGATCTAATTAATTCTCATAGAGCTTCTCTGAGCATGATAAATGACATGTTAAATTTATAGTTGTAAAAAGAGTTCCCAGGGGAAGGTAGCTACTGGCCCAGGCATGGACTGTAATTAAAGACTTGGGTGTGTGGCCCTTTGGGAGGTGAGGCACCCCTAGCCAATGGCTGTGGGTGATGGCAGCCTTGCTAGACACCCCTAGCCAATGGCTGTGGGTGACAGCGGCCTTGCCTCCACTTCCTTGTTCCTGTCGTGCAGAGCCGTCTGCAGCTGCTGAATGATGTTGTCCTGCTCCTTCTGCCAATGGCCAAACTTGGTTTCCGATTCTTCTTTCAGCCACTGGAGGTTTTGACAGGTGGCTGTTAGCTGTTCCACTTCCAGGCTTTTGGCCCTCAGGAGACTCTCCATACTCTACAAGGACAGACACAGCAAACGTAAGCCAAAGGGGCACCCACACTCCTCAGGATAAGAAATTAGCCCCACCTTTAACTGAGACCCACATGTCCCTTTTTGTGAGAGGAAAATAAAAACCCACAGAATGTCATACTGTTATTTTTTTTTTTTAATCTGCTTTGTGGAGAGGTAAATATAGAATGCATGGTAAAGTAGACTGTGGGAGGAGTAGTTTCTCTGGCTTCTTTAAGAACTGACAGACAGTAGCTACTGTATTTTTCGGACTGTAAGACGTACCTGACCATAAGATGCACCCAGTTTTTAGAGCCGTAAAACAAAAAAAACAGTAAAAATAGCAATCAGACCATAAGGCGCACCCTAATTCCCCCCCACTTTTGGGGGGAAAAAGTGCGTCTTATGGTCCGAAAAATATGGTACATAGGATCTAAAGTAAGTATGCAGAAGAGCTAACAGTATATGCTAAGAAAACAAGCAGTCATATAACACATGCATTGCTACCCACATACTATCAACGAAGAAAACCCAACATAAAGTATGTGTATGTATATGCTTCCCTAGCAATGTTCACAGGAAAGTGCATATCCACATTAACATACAAAGGATGGGATGTTAGAACCTTGTAAGTAGCCATTGCAGTCCACTACACCCCCTGTGAGTCATTGATGTAAAAGGAACAGACATGCTTGCTGCAAAGCCTCTCTCTTGGATTGGCAGTGGATGCTACTTTCCTCTGGTTTGTAATTTTGTTTTCCTTTCCAAGCAAACACTCTAGGTTTCAGAGGACAATTGAGGGCTGATGCTTGGGGCCTAGAAGACCATGGGAGGTGGGGAGGAGGCTGGACGTGGTGGCTCTTACTTGCATTGTAGCTTCATTGGCAGACAGCACACTCCGCAGTCTCTCTAAGTCATGATCGCGCTCTCTCACAGCAAGATGAAGCTGCCGCAGTTCCTTGTCCTTCTCTTCTAGAGCAGAGAACTTGTCATCTATAACCCGCTGCAAGGAAAGTGAGGCTCCTAAATCCTGGAGGGCTCGCTAACTATCACCTTGACTCAATGAGACCCCAAATGTGCAAAGAACAGAAACTGAAACCCCAAAGCAGTCCTTTAGACACCAATGGCAGCTAGGACAGTCCACTATGGGGGTTAGGCGTGGCGGTAGGGTAAGGTGGGTGGGGAGTGGGGGTGGGGTGAGGCGGGAGGGGGGTGATGGGAGGGGATGGGATGGGCCTGGCTGTGTACCTCTAGAGCGACAGCTCGGTCTTGTATTCGTTGCCGCAATTTCTCAAGCAGCATCTCGTTTGCTTCTAGAGTTTTGTCTGCATTATCTCGGTACTGTAGGAGCTCCTGAAGTTCCTAATGAGACAAAAGCACTCTCCTTCATTCCTTTACCTCTTAGCTCAATTTCTTCATTTTTCCAAGGAATTTGTCATGTAGCACACATACACAAAATAGTCAGAGATAACAGGCATATAAATTGTTAACACTTCTGCAGTGAGCAGACTAGCAGGTGAGCCAGTACACTCAGGGAAACACGGGAGACACACTGCCTGACTCTGCGTAAAGGTGCCGGTAAAGACCTCACAAAAGACTTGGAGCTAAGCCTGGTGTCCCACACCTGGGATCCCAGCACTGAGGAGGCAGAGGTAGGTGGAGCTCTGTGAGCTGGAGGCCAGCCTGGTCTACAAAACTCCAGACCACCCAGGACCACATAGTCAGATCTGTCTCAGAACAAAACAAAACCAACAACAAAAAAATATTTCCTAAATGACGATGTGGCATGAATACATCTGTGAAGGGGTGGGGATTATATACAACAGCATGTAAAAGTTACATGCTCTGAAATCTAAGAGATTCAGTGTCCCTAAAGCTTAGAGCAGGTGACAGAACTGATCACACTTCTTAGTGCCCTGTTTCCCCTAACAGTTTTTAGCAAACATGTGCTCTGTTTACTTAACTCCTGCCCGCACGATTTACATTTATGGTTAGTCACTATGGGTGGCAGGCTGCCTCGTGGGTGGGTTGCGTTTGCTGCTCCCTGTATGCGTTTCCAGTCCTGGCCTTGAGATGAGGTGAGCAGGTACTGGAGAGCTCCAGAACCTGGGCTGTCGCCTGAGAACTCACCTGAACCAGCTGCTCTTTGTGACTCAGGCTGTGGTTTAGGTGTTGCACGGTCTGCTCCTGAGTTCGAATCTCACTGTACTTTTCCGCCTCTAGCGCATGAAGCTGCTGGCTCGTACTCTGCAGTTCTCCTTGGAGGTGCCGCAAAGCTCTCCGTAACTCCTGGAATGAACACATCTTCTCTTTAAAGTGGCCTTCCCACGTGGCCATTAGCTGTGAAGGCCTTAACACTTTCAAGGCAAGCTGGGCATAATGGCATCTGCCTATAATCCAGACAACGCTAGCCTAGGCAACATAGTTTGATCACACCCCCCCAAACAAAACAGACAGAAAACTTTAAAAGTGTGTAGTAAAATATAAAGTAGCAGAGTATACCATCATTTAAATTGATATAGAAAAAGTATAGAGAATATAAATCAAATAGGATAGGAAAGCTTATGAAAATAATGGAGCAGAAAGTTTTCTATCTGGTTTAGAAGAAGAGCTCTATGGTCTACAAGGTGAGGCCTGCAGTCTAACCCTGAATGCCCTCCTGAGCTCGGTGCTGCTGTCGCCTTCCTCCCTAAAGAACTCGGCTTCTTAATTTGCATTACCACCCCAGCTCTGCCAAAGTATCAGAAATTGTAATATTTCTAAAGAAAAGTCAGGGCACAAAGATGAGGAGGACCAGGTAACAGACAGAGGAACTCTTTAAGGGAGGTACAATTCTTACACATATTTAAATTCCACAGCTAATTATGCTTGTAAAGGCCCTTCCCTACTTTACCCTGTGACTTTTTCAATTTTAATTAATTGTGTGTGTGTGTGTGAGAGAGAGAGAGGGGGGGGGGTGAGGGAAGCTATGCATGTGTGGAATTGGTTCTCTCCTTCCAGGTTCTGGGGCGCAAAGGCTTGTGAGGCCCGCATTTTTCACTTGCTGAGCCATCTCACCAGCCCCACAGGCTGATGTTATCCTTTCAGAATACCCTTGGCTATAAGTAAACTCAAGGGACAGAGTCTCTGATATTCATCTTTGAATTTCCAGGACACTATCTGCTCACCAGCTACATGAGCCAGGGGCAATAAACACTGACCAAATGAGACTAATAAGCAAAGAACTGAAGGAAGGGTTCCAGTTCAGCACAGACTGTCCTGCTGACAGGTTACTGTGGGGCAAAGTCAGCACGGGAGGCAATAAAATGTTTAATGATTTACCTGGTTATGCTTCCAAGCAGCCTCCTTCTGTTGCTCGCTCTCCTGCGCTGCAGCCTCTACAAACTGCATGCATCGCTTGCCGTCAGCCAGTTGGCGTTCCTTCTGGCGTACCAGCCTCTGGAGCTTCTGTATTTCAAGCTGGCTGCAGAACAGAGCGCTCTGAAGATCAAGTAGGGCCACCTGCTGCTGAGCAGGGGCAACGCCCTCTGAGGTCTGAAAAGAGCAGAGTTAGCATCACCATCACAGAAGGAGAGCACCCCCGGGAGGACCATGTAGCCCAGGGTGACTCCACTCCTGCCTATGGCCCTCACGTACATGAAGCTGGCCAAGCTGGCTCTGGTGCAGCATTTCACGGAGCTTTGCCATTGTGTCGTTTTGACCCTCAATCACCTGGTACAGCTCCTCGGTCTGAAAATGAGAGGAGAAAGGACAGCGTGCTAATGTTAACACACTGAAGGAGATTACATCATCTCTCTCGTGCAGATGTTAGTCACGGAACCTTTCCAAAACACTACACAGTGGACAGTTTTCCACGGTAACATTGGCTAGTCTGACCACAGTGACTTCTACAAAATACAGCACGCTTATCTACTTCCACGGGATGAGCTGTTTCCCCATGAGTCTGTGGTTACATAGCATCTTACCTCACTCTCCCTGCTTTTTAGCGTTTCCTTGAGGCTTTGAATTGTCGTGTCTTGCTTCTGAGATGACTCCTGGGCGGATTTTAGTTCACAGCTCATTTCATTCAGTTTCTCTTGAAGGATCTGAAGTTGGCAGAGAACTCTTGTTAGCCCCCTGATGACTTTAACCTGTACTGTACATCTCGGGTTTAAAGAACAAGGCAGGGCAGGCTGTCTTCCTTCCTTCCGCGCATAGTAACCATGCGAGTCTGAACGTGAAGAGAGGCAGCAAACATGCAATGCTTCCCTCAATGCTGAATACCCCTCTTCTCATGCACTGCACAAGTTCTTGATGCCAAGAGCCACAGTGTCCTCCTGGCCCTCCCATATGACCAGGGAATGCCTGCTGTTTAGCA
This sequence comes from Acomys russatus, assembly GCF_903995435.1. NCBI lineage: Eukaryota > Metazoa > Chordata > Mammalia > Rodentia > Muridae > Acomys > Acomys russatus. Next base: position 1,204,794 of record NC_067159.1, read on the forward strand.
CAGGGCAGATCACTATAAGTGTTTAACTAGACCAGGTATTCAGGACCCCCTTGGGACATTGGTCTTGTAAGCAAACATTAAAATTCATGAGCTATACAGGGTAAGAAGTTACACAAAGACTCAAAAGCACAAACTGCCTGTCTCAGAGCCTTGCTGCAGAGTTAAGGATTACATGTGTATGTATGGAGCAAGCTAGCATCCTGATAAGAAACAAAAGGAAAGGCTGAGCAAGCTTTGAGGCCCCGAGTTTGACTCCCAGCAGCCACATAAAAAAGCCAGGTTTAGAGGTATGTGCTTACAAGCCTAGCTCTGGGTATGCAGAAACAGATGGATCCCTGGCCTTGCTGGTCAACCAATTTAGCCGAATTTTTAAGCCCTGGGTCCCAGACAGAAAGACTGTCTTCAAAAATACACACACACACACACACACACACACACACACACACACACACACACACACACACACAAAGATGAAAGTGTAGAACTATACTTTTAAATGAGCTAATCTGCAGAGATCTGGGGATGCCACCATTTTCATCTCCAATGCCCTCCTCAGGGTGCTAGAGCCGGACTAGAGGCAGTTCTGACATACCTTGTTGGTGGCCTCTGTTTGCTGGACTTTGTCCTGGAGTTCTGCCAGGTGGGACTCAGACACAGGTGGTTGGGTTACAGGGGTCTCACTCGAGTCCAGCTTCTGCTGCTTGCGGAACTCTTTAGGCACGGGCTAGAAGGCATCAGGAGATGAGCACACTGAGTCAACGCAGCCTATCATTCGATCTCATGTTCAAACTGGGCCTCCTTTCCCAGAAAGCTGGAAACCATAGCTGCTGCTCAAGTGACCATGGGACTTCCTGAAGTCAGTACTTTGTCAGGTAAATCAAATAATTCAGAATTTAAGGAGAAGGGGAGACTTAGTAAAGAATAGAGTAACAACCAAATGTTTGCTTCATTCTATGTTTAACCAGGAGATTAATGAAGGCATCATATATTCTGATTACCTGACCCACAATAGGACTGTTTGCACTTTTGGAAAACCTGGCAGACTTTTTTTTTTTTTAAAGCGGGGCAGGGCGGGGGGTGTGCGATACATTAGAAAACAGCATTTCTGGTCACCAAATTTGTACTGCAATCCATAAGAGAAGCCCTTGTCCTTAAGAAATACATGTGGATACATCTAGAGTAAATGACTTGTTTGGAAGTTTTTAAAAATTGTGTGTTCAGACACAGAGCAAGAGTAAAAAGTAGCATTTGGTGAATCCAGGTGAGGAAGCATGGGAGGTTTTTGTGGTTTTGTTTTTGGTTTTTTAGTCTTTTAAAATAAAAATTATTAAAAATGAGGGGGAAAATAAAAATAAGAACATAACCATAACAGTCTGGTAGAATGTTTCCTTCTTCCTTTCTTTCTCTATCTTTCCTTCCTTCCTTTCTGCTTTGTTTTTTGAGACAGGGTTTCTCTGAGTAGCCTTGGCTGTCCTGGACCAAGCTGGCCTCGAACTCAGTGATCACCTGCCTCTGCCTCCCTGAGTGCTAGGATTAAAGGTGTGTGCCACCACACCTGGCTGGGTGTGTACTTTCCAAGAAAACTCAATCTTAAAGAACATAAGGTGAACTATATCACACTCACCTGAGGACCACGATGAGCTAAGCCAGTGGATGCCTAAGGAATCCATGGTGGCATCACACCCCCACTCCTCTGCCAGACCCTCTGTCCTCTGGAAAACTAAAGAACTGCTATTCAGGTTTTTCTTTTCCTTACAACTTTCAAACTTTCCCACCTTTCAGGGCCTGGGGTTATAGCTGACTTTAAGTACCTTTCTGTAAGGGACGGAGAAAGGGAGTCAGGTGTTTTATTTTCCCAGTGCTGTTTATCGCCGGTTCTAACACTATGAAACACAGTGCGCTGTGCAGGGTCTGTGGGGAGTACATGCAGGCAAACAACTAGTTTGGGCTCCCAACAGTCTTGGTCTATTGAAGAAATGGTCATATTTTGACAGGTCATATGTAAAAGGCTCTGGGCAGAGACCAAATGTATCTGGATTTAAACAGAAGGATGAGACCTTCAAAGCTGGCTATGAGGAGTAAGGAATGGTGCAGCTAGTAGATACAAACTATCAAATTTGTTACTTTTATAGGTGGAATGATTTTATAATTGACCACTCACATCAGTCATCATTTTTTTCTTTTTCATGGTTCCTTCCTTCCTTCTTTCTTTCTTTTTTTTTTTAACCACAGTTTCTTATAACCCAGTTTGATCTCAAAATCACAACCCTGCTTCCACTTCTCAGCTGCTCAGGTTACAAGCCTGCATCACTGCACCCAGCTTCAAACCACTAAGAACGAAAAGGGTGCAATAAATCCCATCAGGAAAAACAGGAACAAATAAGGATGTTTTATTACCTTATTTACAAGCTCACAGCTATTTCTGAACAGCTCATTAAAAGGAAACTTTATCCCCACCAAATGGGTAATTAAAAAAAAAAATCTTAAAACTCCAAAAGGTAAGATGATCAAAGAGGTATTAAGACACAGTCTCAAACAAAAACAAGTAGCAGGCAATAAAAACAATCAGAAGAGTTTTGAAAGTTGATGGGGGTGACTCACAGAAGCACCCAGGCTTCTGGGAGCATCCTCTAGATGCTGGACTTCAGCGCTTGCCTAACAAGAAAGGGGAACAAAATGGGCCCATTCACCCTGGCTATGCCTTTTGTTTATCAATTAGAGCCCATTAACTTCACCTTCTCTCTCAACGCAGATCTGTGGAGCACTAACTGGCCGCAGACACTATGTTGGAGAACAGAAGTGACTTCTCTTGAAGCAGACATTGCAGCACATGGATTTGGTGGCTGAGCAACAAATACAGAAATGCAGCTAGCGTCGAGTCCTACAGAATTGGAGAGTGTTGCTATATATCAAGCAGAGGAGGGCTTTTTCCCCCCCAGACAGTATCCACATGGACATCTAAAAGAGGAAGTAGACTGTTGTCCGAAGAGCAGCAAAAGACCAGCCAGTCTGAGGGCACAGCTGATGGAACATGAGCCTGGGAAAAGAAAAGCCTATATATCTAGCCAGATGTCCCAAGGGAAACACAATGTGTGGCACATGGGTAACTTTTAATTTTCTTATAGCTTCACTGAATATAGTAAAAAAAAAAAAGTGAGCTTAATTTTGACAATTTGTTTCAGTAAATATTTCTAAAACATGATGAGATGAATGTAAAAATAAGATATTATGTTTTTAAGTATTTGAAATTTGAGTTCTGTTTTATACTCTGTGCACATTTTAGCTCAGACTAGCCTTTCAAGTATGAAAGAGGAGACAGGCTGGTGAACGGTGGCTGGATCACAAAGAGGTGGGCAGGACTGGTACAGTTATTAACGTGCTGTTGCTGCTGCAGACAACAGGAGGCAGGAAAACAAGCAAGGAAGAAGACTCCTAGAAACAATTGAGACATTTGCTGTGAATACAACAAGTCTCCCCCAAAGCAGTGTGAACTGTGTCACATACATACCACAAGAGATGACTGCAACAGATAAGATTCTAACGGACAAATGAAACTGTCATTGATTCAGTGGTAAAGCAGCCCTATAAGACCTGGCTTTTTGTTTCCTCAGTATAAAATAACCATCCAGTAACACCCACTACAAATTTAAAGTCTCAGCCACTCACAGCAAGCAGAATTGAAGCAATTGACTCCAACACTAGCGGTAGAACCCAGCTCTAAGACATGCTTACCTGGCATGCCCAGGCCCTAAATCTCTAGTGTTGGGTGTCAGGGAGCAGTTTCAACATTACAAAAGCAGGAAGGTGGTCCTATATATTTACTTTAAAAAGGAGAACGTAGGGCTCCGAAGGAAGCACCAAATTAACCAGCTGTCCCAATTCCACTGTACATACAAGGAAAGCTAGAAAAGGTAGCTAAGCTATTCAAGACACACACACACACACACACACACACACACACACACACACACACACAAAATCAACAAGTATCCAGGAGAAACTAAGTTGCAGTTGATGACGCAGCTTTTATTCCCATAAACCCATTGCTCACCATAATGTCAGGAACATCTTAGGGATCAAAGGTTTGTGCTTACTGAGACCAATAAATGCAAAGCCAAACTAAAACAGGCCTGGCTCCTACCGCTCTGCCCTACGTTCTAAGTCCTCAGCAGCCCTCTTAGGAGCAAGATCATTTACATGTATATGTGTACATAAACGCACATGTTTACATTCACACACATGTGGTTTCTCTATCTACATATACATAAACACAAGGGCAGTGAGTGGCAACTTCAAATCAGAAGAATGCCACAGGCGAGGAATCTGCATCTCCTGGGAACATCTCAGATTCTGAAAATGACTTACTTAAAACATGGGAGGTACTCAGTTCTCCTTTCTTCATGGCTTATTCCTTTACAGCAGAGAAAAATGCTTTTTCAGAGAAGCCCAGAGGGCACTTTTTAGGTTCCTCTGAGTCAGGGATATGCATTCAGTTCTTCTGAAGTACCAAGCACATAAGCTTATGGGTCCTGGGACAAATATACAGAGCTGGATGTCGGTGATCCTGGCTTTAGTGGCATTAGGGTCACTCCCGGATACTTGGCTCCTGAGACCATGACCTAACCATGATGTCCTTTCAGATGAATCACTCTCAAGTCTGAGTTAGTATGCACTCTTTATCAGTCTGAGAAGGAGAGCTGAGGCCAGGCCTAGTGCTGCACAGCACAAGGCTAAAGAGCAGTGCTTTCCTCTGGATTAGCAGCATTTTCCCTGGCAGGCTCTAATCTTTACAACAATGAGGCACAGATCTCACACTGCTATTGTTTTCTAGCCTATTGCTAATCGTCAGAAGAAAACAAGAGCCATCAGCTGGCATAAAATTAAAGGCCTAACCTTTGACTAGCAGCTAATGCCTACCTTTTCCAAAGGGCTGGTCTTCCTAAATATGGAGCAAAGGTATAATAAGTGGGACAAATTCACCATAGTGCCCCCCCAAAAACAAACCTTGACATTGTAAGGTTTGAAGCAAAGGCGTGCTCTTTGAATTTAGACAGAAAAGAGACTGGTGGCTCAGAGCTCTGTGATCTGCTATTTACTAAGAGAACACACCCCCCTGACATAGCTTAGAACAAGACCTCAAACCTTCCAGCACATAATCTGAAGAGCCTGGGTCTCCAGGCATAAAGTCCACAGATTTGCATAGTATTGGTAAGCAAGAGAAATAGACTGTTGCTGTTTACCTTAATGTAAGGAACAAGACATGGGGGGAGGGGGGTTTGGGAGGGCAGCAAAGCTCCTAGGAAGAATCTTCAGACTGAAATTTAATACATCGATAATGGGCTAAGTGGAGGATTAAATAAAAGAATCAAAATGACCAAACACAACGGTTCCTCAGGTTTCCTTCCGATTGTAAGAAAAATTTTGCTTTCAAAGTTTTTGTATCTACATACCAAAAAAAAAAAAAAAAAAAAAAAACAACCCACTATCAAAAATTGCATATTTAAAAATTCTTCCTGCATGATGTGCTCAGGGAAACAGACAAAATCGATCTGCCCTTGTCCCACCTGGCTTTGGTTTTATGCTACAGCACAAATAGTCATAAGGAGATTAAAAGTCAATCAGCCTTAATCAATTAGATTAAGGTCTAGAACAAAATATATTATTTTGTTTACAAACACTTGATTCCCCCTGCATCTTTAGCTATCAGACAAAGCATAGCACTTACTCTTTCTTGAAGCTCAATGTCATTTTTCTCTCATCTCCCAATGTCTTATTCTTCACAGAGAGAAGAATGAAGCCAGATGACAACAGACAGCTCATATCCCACTGGTTAAAGCTCTAACATCCACAGTTACTATAACAAGGATTTATCTAAGGATACAATTACCATAGTTGAAACACTTATTCAGTCTTCTTTACAGAAACCAATCCTCCTAGAATCTTTGGGATCCAGAAAGTGGGCTCCTAGCTTAAAACAGGCTAGGGTGATATGCTTCGGGCAATGTAATTAAATGCACAGAATTAAAAGGTCTTGGCTGAAACCAGTGAAAAATCTTTGGCTCTACAAGGGCTCTTATTTACACAGAAACTTGCCAACATTCTTGAAAATCTTTCACAACTCCAAAACTGGCTGAGTCACAAGGTATTTTTCAATTAAATATGGAGTAAAAAAAAAAAAAAATACTGTTTTCCATGGAATCTTCAGGCCTTCAGCTTGCTGAAGTATTAGCCATGGTCTGGTTGAGAGAAGAAAGCAACTTATTTCCCTATCATAACCTGCTTGTATATAAAGGTTATATGAGTGTTTAATTTGTAGCATTCATGTCCAGTCACAGAAACATTGTTCCAGCCAAACATAGCACTGACTTTCCATTGAAAAAAAGTACCAAGTGCTCTGCATATAATGCTTAATATTTCACACAGATGAAAGCATTGGTTTGGGGTTTTTTTTCCTGTTTTTGCTTTTTAAAAACATTTTCATATGTGTTGTTTCTGATAATTTCTTGTACTTTCTGCTAAAGTTTTTATTGGCGTACAAATTTTACATGCAGCCTAACTGTGGCTTAAAAAAAAAAAAATTAATTGGAATCTCAGCTTCTGGACTCCTGTTGACCGAGGACTAAGTTTCCCCAGTGACTTCTAGGCTGTGGTACCTTACAGAAATCTATGGAATGAATTGTGCTGGGATGCTTAACAAAGTTAATTGAATCTAGTATTCTGTGTCACTATAGAAACAAAGTAGCACCTGCTAGGTCCCCATAAGTAGCTGAATTTAAACGGGTGTTGTGGAATCAGCTGGGCTGTCATGAATAGCTCAAATTAAGTTCACTGCCATTCTCCAGTCATTAAGAAGTCAAGAGTGGCCAGCAGTGGTGGTGGTGCTCACCTTTAATCCCAGCACTTGGGAGGCAGAGGCAGGTGGATGGATCTCTGAGTTGGAGGCCAGCCTAGTCTACAGTGATGACAGGACAGCTAGGGCTACACACAGAGAAACCCTGTCTTGAACAAACAAAACAAAACAAACCAGACAAACAAAAAAAGAAGGTCAAGAGTATGGCGAGCCCCTCCTTAATAACAAACATCCCGTGCATCCAGTAGGAAAGCTGCCTGTTCTGTTCCCACCTTAGCTCAGAGTGACAGCATCTGAATTCCCAAGTGACTGCCAGGAACAAGTCACCATTAGCTTTCAGAAAGCTGCACAGGTGCTCTTCATAACATTTTCCTCGTGGATTAATAAATTTCACCCTATGCACTAACCATTTTGAGGTATCTGGGGAATGAAAAGCTTCAAGCTCCAGGGAGAACTTGCCAGGAACCTAACTCTCTCACAGAAAGACAATGGAAGCTATCATGCACAAAACTAAAAACAAAAACAGCAAAAATGAAGGGATGGGAGTGGGCGGGTGGGTGGGAAGGACTTCTGGTGCCAAAAGTGAGATGAACTGTCTTCTTTCTGGAGGCAAAAACAAAAACAAAAACAACAACAAAAAAACTTTATCTTTTGGTACATAAAAGATAGGAAATTTTGGCCAGTCGTGGTGGCACACACTTTTAGTCCCAGCCCTTGGAAGGCTGAGGTGGGTGGATCTCTGTGAGTTCCGGGGCAGCCAGGTGTAGAAAATAAGTTACAGGACAGCCAGGGCTACACAGAGAAACCCTGGGGGTGGGGGTGGGCATATGCAATTTTGACAATAGGAAACTCAACAGGTAATGTTTAAAAGGCTTATGAAAAACAACTAAGTGTAAATCATATTTGCTAAATGGGGTATACGCAGAAAGCACAGGCAAACGGGCTCACTGGCTAACTCTTCAAGCCTAGACCATTATTATCCTAGCTCGGAAACAAGCCACGAGAACCCTGTGGACAGCACATCAGCACATCAGCCAGTGTGTATACCTGGAAGCCGAACGGCAAATACTCGTCATACAGATCATCCCACAGCTCCTGTAGGTCAGAAACCTCCAAAGGATAACTCACAGGTGTCCTGTAAAGGGGTTTCAAAGGCCTGTTAAGGAAACTGGAACTAACTCCATCTGTCATGATAGGGCCAGGCTTGGCTCCAGGTGGGCTGGATTTCACTGGAATAGGAAGCTTGCTCCCTCGGGGACTCTGAATGGGCTTATAATCAAGACCTCTGATCATGCTAAGAGCTAGCTCCAGTTTGTGGCTACACAAGTGCTGTGGGGCCTGGTCATCGGAACAACAGTCACACTTTACAAGTTCTTTCGCACTTCTCTCCGTTTCTTCATCTTTCTGTTGTGGAGGGCTAGCCTGGACAGTGGCATCCAAAGATTCCACAGAGGAAGCCGGTGTGCCTTCCTCCATGCTTTCTCCGTCCGCGGGTACTTTTGTGCTTGTTAAGTCTGGCGGCCCAACCTCTGACAATGCCGGCTCTTCGGTGCAAATGCTGGTAGACCACCTGCTAGACGGGCCGTAAGAAATACTTCTGGACACTTTTCGAGGCACCTTACAAATGGCTTCGTAGTCGGAATCCGCAACCCGCAAAGCTGCACAACCACGGCATCTCCTGGGTCGGTTTCCGGGGCCTTCGGAAGCATGACAGCTGTGTGAGTCCTGAATCTGATCCTCATTTTCTACCCAGCACTCAAACCCTGAATAGGCAAAGTCTTCCTGGAGCAGTGCGGAGTACCTCATATCTGGCAAGCCGGAAATGTCAACCGTCCCACTCCCCGCCTTGATCTCCTCCCCAGATTCATCGTTATTCTTCCGATACATACTGGCAATGCAGAACTTGAGGCGGTCCTTTTCCAGCAGCAGCTTCTGCAAGCGCTCAATAGAAAGCGCTTCGATCCTGGCAATAACAGTATCGAATCGATAGATGCGATCGAGCATGAAAGCACACTTGCTGCAAGCAAACTCGCCTTTGCCATCACGAGAGACATCTTTGCCTAGGACGTGCGAAAGCAGAACCTGGAGGTTGAGCTTGGACGCGGTATGGAAGATCCAACGCCGCTGGTTTCCACACAGCTCCCGGGCACAGATCCTGCAAATGTCTTTCATCTTCACTCCGGGAGGGTGCCGAGCTTCTCTTTAACGGCCACAGCTGCGGGGAGCTCACCGGCTCTGGGATGCGGTCCTCTTCCCACCTCGGTGGTCTGGAGTTAGCATGGCCCAGTCCCGGGTCCTCAATGGGCAGTGGCACAACACAGCGCGCGCAGGCTCTGGGTACCACCAGACCAGCCCCGCCCCTCGGCCAGGGGGCGGGCGCGGAAACACAGAGGGGAGATGCTGAGTGCCAGGGCACAGGCTGCGCGAAGTCGCTACCAGGGCCCCACAGCTGTCTCTCCCGCTGGTCGCCGCTGTGTCCTCTGCGTCCTCCCGGGCCGGCAGGCTAGGCTCCTGGACAGTAGTGGCGGCTCAAGGCTGACGCAAAGCCCGGGAGATGAAGCATCAGATTTCAAGATGGCGCCGGGTAGGAGGCCTGCCCGGGACTCCTCTGGGAGTTGTAGTCCGACTGCTGCGGCTCAGCGCATGCGAGCTGGCGAGCGCCTCGCCTCGCCCTCAACCCAGTCCCTCCAGCTAGCCCGGTGAAACGGACTTCTCTCTCACAGTGGAGAATAGAAAGCGAGATATAAGGCCAGCGCCAGGCTGCTTTAACTCTCTCTGATAAGATCTCATCAAATACTCGCCCTGATCCTTTCAAGGAATCTCCCTCCTCTGCTGGACGTCTTGAGACTCCTCCCAGGGAGGAGAAAGCCCAGTCCCCACCCCGTCGGTCAATGGCCAGTGCCACGTACACTGGATGTGGCCCGGCGGTGCCACTAGGTACCGCTGTGCCACCGCCCCACCTCCTTTCCTCATTCTGTCCGGCTCTGGGTTCCCGGCTGCAGAGATGGGTGGGGAGAGCGTGATAAGCAGAGGGGACAGGTTGAGCGAGTTTGTTGAGGCCAACCAAGCTAAGGTTGGACCTTTCCTACTGTTGAATGGATCTAAGAAAGGAGCCTAGTGTTTCTTCCTTCAATATCGGGGGATGGGGGAGGAGCGGGGGTAATAGGCCTAGGTATTTTGTCCTTTTTTGGAGTGGGGAGTGGACAGTGCACAATGCAGGCACCTGAGAGAGGGAAGAGTCCAGCAAACACCAGGTGACTGCATCTGATAATCAAGATTTTACAGATAGCCTTGTCAGGCTTGAGGCCTCCTGAGAGGAGTTTATTACCAATTGTCTTTCAGGTTCTGGTAGACGACTCCTTTTGGAAATGGAAGAGTGGAGACAGGCGCTGCTTTGAGAGTGTCAAATGCTTGAGAATTAGGGCTGGAAATTCACTGGCATAGTTAGTACCAGGTTTCACTACCATCTGGTTAAGTCCCCCAGCCTTTCCTACAGAACTTCACACACAAAAGCTAGGAACCTGGAGCATCGACTGAATGGGACACAGGTGACTCAGACTGTTGCCAGTAAGAAATTCACTTCCTGGCCTGAGAGGCAAATACCAGAGGAGCAACAGGATCCTCCAGAGCAGGAGCTAGGGTCCCTAACTGACGACTTTTCAATTCTAAAATGGTGAGGCCGGGGCTATTGTCATTGTTACAATCACCTCAACCAAATCCTGTAGCTTTGTTTGCAATATAACTTTGCACATATAATTTAAGAACTTAAGACACAGGTTCTGATTGTCTGATTAAGACCATAAAATGGGATTTCAAGTAAAAACGGCTGCATTTTTGTATCCTCTAGGTACGTGAGCTTGACAGTCATAAGAAACTGAGCAATAGAAGGGCGGAGTTTCTGGACTCACCATAGTGATGGACAGGCAGGAAGCATTCCACTCCCCCCCCTAGACAAAGTGCTCCAAAACTACGTTAAAAATCAATAGTGAGCTAACCTGCCAGAACTGGCCCTCACGTGATCGTTGGTATTTAAAATAATTTGATCATAGTCAAAAGATCATGCTGTGTAGATAAAAAAAAAAAAGTTGAAGCTTAAAGTTTAAAAGTAAAACAGATGAAGCATTACAATAAGTTTAACATTTTATGATCTGTATCACTACCTTCCTCACAATTTGTAGTTAACAGTGGCTTCCCTAGAAAGAAAGCAAGGGTTGGGGAGATGGCACAATGGTTAAGAGTACTTACTGCTCTTTTGAGGTCCTGAGTTCAATTCCCAGCACCCATGTGGCAGCTCACACCTGTCTGACACTGTTTTCTGATGTGCAGATGTATATGCAAACAAAGTATCTAACTACATAAATAAATCTTGAAAAAAAAAGCAAAATGGAATGAAAGGAACTAAGTAAAGACATTTTATTCTGTATTATACTATGAGGCAGTTGGATTCAGACCAATGAATATTTATGTATTGCCTTTAATATTTTTCATTGAATATTTTCCTTTAACTTTTTTCTAGATTTAAAAATGATGATGATGCGTCATCACTAGCAATAGTGACCCTGACTAGGAGGACAAAGATGTTTTCTGGGGCAACAGTGATTTTCTCTTCCATGTCTTGAATGACGGGCCCGTGGGTTTGTGCAGCTGCCAAAGCTCATGAAATTGAGCACTTAGAGTTGTAGACTTAGTTGTAGATGGAGGTTAGATGTTAGTATATGGCAGTAAAAAGAACAAAAATATATATTTCAAATATGCATTGCTTAAATATTATTAAACTTTTGCAGAAAGTAATCCCCAATTTCACACAGAATAACTTTGAAAATTAGGGAGATAAAATACAGGCTGGGAGACAGCCTGTAAATGACCAGTCACAAATTTTGAAAGTTTTCTAGTTTCTTGTTTAATGTGAATTTTAGAAAACACAATTCCATACACACATGCATCCCATACATTTATGACTGGTGCAATGTGTGTGAGTAAAGTGAGACTGGAGATTTTTGTGATGACTTAATATGGGAATGATTACTTCTAAGACTTACTGAAGGCAGATGTGAAAATGGGTTTCATATTACGCAGTTTTAAGTTATCAGTGGGCTCTATTGGTAGTTTGTTCTAAAAATACTGGAATGCTAACAACCTGGGTGGGGAGGCTCACGCCTACAATCCTAGCAGGGAGGGCATAGAAGCAAGAGAATGAGGGGTCCAAGGTAATCTTCAGGTACGTGTGGAGTTGGAGGCTAGCCTTGGCTACAATTAAGACCCTGCCTCCAAAAGCGAAAGAAAGAATAAAACTGAGCAATGATCACAAGCACCTAGTTCTCCAATTGTTGCTACTTAGGTGGCTAACCTTACATGAAGCCACTGACATCTGGTCCTTTCATTGCTGATGAACAATATTAAATTTTAAAATACAAACAACAGTTTCAAACTGTAGTATCCATGAGAATGAGGGGTGTGTGTGTGTGTGTGTGTGTGTGTGTGTGTGTGTGTGTGTGTGTGTGTGTTGGGGGTGGTTATTAAAATGCTGATCAGATCGCTTGCACCTGATTCTGCCTGTTTCTCATTTAGTCAGTAGGTCTGGGGTGGGTCCTGAGATTTTGCATTCAGAACAAATTCCCAGATCTTGCTGCTGCTGCTGCTGTCTGAGAGCTCTGCTTTGAAAAATCACTGAATTAGAACTACTCTATAAGTTGGCTTCAGAAAAAGAAAAAGCCAAAAAAGGAAACCTCAGAAAAAATATCAGAAGTTCTATGGGGGTTGGAGAAATGGCTCAGTGTTAAGAGTGCTTACTGCTCTTGGTGAGGACCCAGGTTCAGTTCCTAGCACCCACACAATGGCTCTCCACGTTCTGTAACTTTAGTTCCAGGAAAGCTGATGCTCTCTTCTGCTTTCCACGGACACTGCACAAATGTGGTGCATGCCGGCAAAACACGCATACGCATAAAATAAATTTGAAAGGAAAAAGAGGTCAGAAGTTATATAAATAATGAAAAATCTATCAAAAATTAACTAATCTATCAGAAATTAAATGTTGAATTTGAAAAGCTATTCCCTAGTTGGGGATGGTAGCTCATGCCAGCATGTTATGTCAGCACTCATGTGGTTGGGACAGAAAGAGTGACTGGTTGAAAGCCAGCCTGGGGTTACACTGTGAGTTCTAGGCCAGCCTAGGATACAAGGGGCTACCCTGTCCCAAAAAATTAAAAAGAAATGGGGGGTGGGCAGAGGAAGGAGGGAGAGAGGGAGCGAGGACAGTAGTCCCATTGTGGTGAACAAGTATTATTGTGTCAGCATTTTGTAGGTTGTGGTTTTTGGGGGCACCTTCCCGAGTCTGAGAAGTTTCTCTTGGAGCCACCATCACATGTATACCACTGTGTGGCAATGGAGCTACCATGTTTCTAACATCTAATTCTGGCTTGGGAAGGAGTTTCCAAAGGGATGAGAAGTGGGAAACCCCCACGTTCCAAACCCGATGGGTTCGGTTTCACTGCCCTAACTGCTCTAATTACTGAGAGTGCTGCACCGCCCCCGAAAAATGGTTTGGGCATATAAGATGAAATAAAAAGAAGTCAAAGAGTGTCCAAGTAAAGCCAGTTAGGCTTTGTGATAACACGGGAACGGGTACATGGTCTCCATGCACTGCGGAGAAAACAATGGCACTTGCCACCAATTAATGTAGCATTTGGAAACTTGGACTTGAAAAACAGGAGACTTCCAGTATTTCTACAGATTACACTCATGCATGTTAGCGGAATGCAAGTTAAGATAGTAAACATCAGAGCCTTTGACATTAAATTATTAAATAGCCAGTTTCATTAAGAAAAAAACTAGAAGTACGAATTAAAAATGTCAGCCAGTCAGCATCAATTTACACAAACATGATGTCTTTTCTGGTTTTGCTGAGTCCTCAGGCACAGGTAATTAGAACAGATGGCTGAGTAAGTGGTACAGACACAATCTAGTGTGAGAGAAAAATATTGAGACTAGTATGGCCTGAGAGTTGGCGGGGGCAGGAATAGCACTTGAAAGGGCTCTATGGAAGGAGAGGACAAAAGAAGCTTCCAGCCAAAGAAAATAGTATTAATGTTGGAAGACGGGGTGAGCGCAGTGTTCACCTGTAGGTGAAGGGGGACAGTAGGGATGACGGAATGCCCATATTCTTTCCTGTTCATCTAATTCTCTACAACTGGCCATCCATTGAGGGCCTTAGCAAGTAGCACTTAGTTATAGTATTTTGACAAAAGCAAAAGAATTTGGGCATAATAATGTCATGCATTGAGCAGAAAATCACATAAAGGAAATTATTCCAGGAAACTGAGCTGTGCCACACACAGACTGCAGGTTCAGAGACGTTTCTGGATGGCCACAGGATGATCTGATGAGAAGCCATTACAGCTATTTCCGGGTGAAGTAGTACCTTCTCCTGTAGAGACAGCGAGGGTGCGGCAGATATGAGTCACCTTGCTATATATGTGAGCCAATGGGCTTGCATTTATGCCAACTCATAGAAGACGAAAGGAAACAAAAGGTTTGTGCTGCCTACTTTTCTGTCAGCTTGAAGAAAAGGCGGAGTCATTTTAGAAGAGGGAACTTCGACTGAGGAAATGCCTTCAGCAGCTTGGCCTGTGGGCAAGCGTGTGGTGCATTTTCTAGACTGATGATTAATGCTTGAAGGAGCAACTTACTGTGGATGGTGCTACCATGGGGCTATAGGTCTTGCCATGAAAAGCAAGTCAGGAAGCAGAAATTCTCCTAGGCCCCTGCTCCTGCCTGCAGATCCCTGCCCTGTGTTCTTATCTCAGTGACAACTTCAGTGTTAGCCAGCTGTTGGGGTTTGCAAACAAATGTGCAAGGGCGTGTCACTAGGGAACCAATGGTCAGAGTTGTGCCTCACCCCATGCTTTCATACCTGATAAAATCTAGGAACCTTCAACCTTGACATTACACAAGAGAGGAGATGGGAAATAGCAAACTGATGAAATTCAACTTCCTGACAGCTTGAGTGTAAAGGAATGTTAATTCAGAACATGGTTGCTCTGGCAAGCGATCACATCCAAAGACCTTCTAGGTCTGTGTGATCCAGCTGAAGTACAGCTAAGCCTTTAATCCCAGGAGACAGAGGCAAGCAGGTCTCTGAGTTCAAGGCCAGCCTGGTATAGAGCAAGTTTTAGGTAAAGAAAAGCTTAGACCTGGGCACAGTGGTACAGCACTCAGGAGACAGAGGCGTGAAGGTCTCTGAGTTCTAGTCACTTCTGCTCAGGCAGTTCTGTTGAGAGTGAGTTGAGAGGCAGTGCAATAGAATTGAGTTTGTGGCAGTTCAGTTCATGGAATTCAGAGGCAGGAGAGTTTTACAGAGAGACGTTAAAGAAAGAACAAACTAGATGCAGGTGAAGACAGTACAAGCCAGAGAATGAGAAGGAGCCAGAAGATTAGAACAGATTGCCAAAGTTCATATGAAGCCAAGCAGAGCAAGTTCAGTCAGAGGCCAAGAGACAAGCCAGATTGAATCAGTCAGCTAGGAGAGGATTTTGAGCCAGAACAGTTGAGTTCAACCAGCCAGCAAGAGTTCAGAAACAACAAGAAAGGGCGAGCTTATTCAGCAGAAAGTCTCAGAGACTGAAAACCTTCTAGGCCTACGTTAGATTGTACAGAGGCTAGAAGCTTCCAAGACTTACACTTGAATAAGATGGGAACTAGGGCAATAGTAAGCTGGTTTGCAGAACATAACACATTTCTTACATAACTGAATGTGTACAGTAAGAGCCATGCTCCCTAGTCTTTTGTGCATGCTCAGTTGATGCTCAGTCTCAGACCCTTTAACCACTTTCCATACTCTTGCAGTGTTATCTTTCTTGACTGATCATCACACAAGTGGCTTCCAATTTATATCCTAGAAATTCTGGAGTTCGTCTCTCAGATACCCACAGTCACCTATCTGTGATGGTCAATGTCATCAACTTGAGAGATTTCTTTTCGCAGTGGATTGCATTTAATACAGAGACAGGGTATAGGCAAGTAGATCTATAGCTATATGTATTCAAAATATATAGTAAGCATCCGAGTCTTCAGCCCTAAGTGAAATGACTGTATCGTACCCCTTACGCCCAAGGCTCAGGGCAATCATGGAAGAGGTAGGGGGGACAGCTGTCAAACCATGTCCCCCAGACTCATCAGCACCATTGTACTCATGAACTCAGCTGTGGCTGCCTGAATAAGACTTTGCCAAGTGCAGCCCAGTCAACAGTCCAGCTTGAATCGGGGAGGGGACTGCCTCTTGCTGAGGACAAGCTGATAGCTGTTGGGGAGGGGAAAGTCAGGGTTTTTTTTAGGGTTGTCACCCCTGCTAGGTTGACCATACTCCAATGGTCATGTACATTTGGGTAGCATTGAATGTGGGCTTAGTGAATTATATGAAAAGAAAGAAGAGGAGAAGGAATGACACTGGGTAGGGGAAGTAGAGGTTTAGGAAGAGTTAGAAGTGGATAAGATCAAAACACATTGTGTATATGACATTCTCAGAGAATACATAAAAATGAGCAAATGATAGAGTGTTTCTTCATGCTGAAAAAGAATCTTGAAATTATTTACCTCAGTGAAGGGTGGTGTCATCTCCCTCTTACCTATACTGCACCTTATCCACTTTTTTGCTTTGCATGGTTTTAGTTACTTATAGTCAGCTGTAGTCCAAAAGTATTAAATGGAATGTTCCAGAAAGAAATAATTCATAAGTTAGAAACTGGTTTGCCTTAGTAATATGATGAGTCTGCCTGGCTCTGTCCTGCTAGAATGTGAATCGTCTCTTTGTCTCGCGTCCCATCCTCCACACTACGAGAAATAAGTTTCTCTTGTTTTTAAGCTTCCCAGTGCATGGCATTTTGTTACAGCATCCTAACTGGACTAAGGCAGCACTCCTAAAGTACTTAGATCACTATCTTTCTAGATATATGTGGAGGAATGCCTTGAGTGGATGTAGCAGTTGTCAATAAAGTGCTGTTTGGCCAATCAGCTGGGCAGGACAGGAAGTGGAAGGCGGAGCTTCCAAGAGGGGGTTGGAAGAGCTGGTAGCTGGACAGTTGATATTTGGGGAAGAAGCCGGCCCACGAGTCATCAGACTGGCCAGTTATTGGTATACATATCAGTTTTGGGCCAAAGGTTTAGATTAGTTTAGATTCTGCCTAGCGTAGTGGTTGCAGCTTTAAAATACACTATAATCTCTCTGTGTCCCTTATTTGCGCCCTAGGCCATACTGATAAGTTGTTTGCAACAGATATAAGTAAATAGTCACTGAATGACTAAACCAGTGTTTTCCCTTTCCGTGTCCACTCATTTAAATCCCCTTCATGCCTCACAGACCACAACCTTTGCTGCCTATGCCCAGGCCACAATGATTCCTCCTCTGTTGCTTACGTCTCCCAGCTTAGGTGATTTTCACAAGCGATAACCGCTGAAAGACAAAAACTAGCTCATACATCTTGTGGTCCTCTTCCTTCAACTATCAGCACCCTCGGCGTTACGTGTGAATCCTGCGGGTGAAGCTGTACGGAATTCCCCAACTCTGTCTCCTTTGCACCTCAAAAGCTATGGCTGCTGCCGCTGGGAAGCCTCACTGCTGCGACTTGGTACTCGTGAAAAGTTATGACTGGGAGAGAGTAATGCTGAGTGAGGGCTTATACACGAGTCTCCAGTTCAGCATTCATCCCTGTAAGAGGAGGAACTGAAACGCTGCTCTAAAAATACAAAACAAGATCTCCTTATATGAAGCTGTGGTTCTCCTTCTCCACCGTGGGTATTCAGAGCACATTCTTGCACTAACCTCCCCACGTCAGATCTCTCCATGGAAACGCTTGAATGTTTATTATTTTAGGAAACAAGACTGACTGTAAGCAGTGCTGTTTACATTAGCGCAAAGGCTGAGAGTCTGCGGATGTGTGTGCGTGGGAGGGTCCTGTCTGCTTAGTGAATGCCCCTCCTTAATTCTGCTGTTATGTGTCCACATTGAAATCACATGCTAATAAGTTTTGCTTGTCTGTTGGTAGAGAAAATCCGGGAAGAAAACAAAGCAAAGATTCTGTCAGACCTCTGTTTCCAAGTGCATCATTCTCGCTGCTTCCATACCTTCCTCCCCCGCCCCCCCCCCCACCCTCCCACCCGCCATCCACCCCCACCCCCGGTTCTAGTTGCTTTTGAACGCTTTGCAGTGACGCATCTACTGTTCGGTAGGAAGTAATCATATCAAGTGCTGGAGCAACTACCGAGTTCCCTGCGACTCCTGCTCCCTTCACCGAGGAAGGAGAAGGGTTCCGCTCCGCTAACAGCTAACTTTCCCAAATGCTGTAGATTATGGGATGGTTTAGCTGGCAAGGAAAGGGATTCCTTAGCCCCTGGAAATCTGGACCGGAAGTTTAGAAATAAAAATTCTGCCTCCTTTAATGCTAGTTGTCATGGTAGACAAATATAATGTATAATGTAGTGACGCTAAGGTGTTGTTACTGTTTGCAGGCAGGCAGAATGCCCACAGCACAGGCTTCTGGCATCTTAAATAGCAGGGTTCAGCAGACACTATGCTGAAACAACAGGAAAGGTGATTATAATTATTTTAATTCGCTTTACCCACATCTCTTAGCAAAGCAGTTACTATTATCCCTGGACAGCCATACCTTGCTCTCCTGAGGCTGCATCATCAACCTGTGTTTATTAGGTCTGCCTTTCTAAAATGTACACTATATGTTTTTTATTTGTCTTCATGCAAAAGGGAAAAAAATCTCTATTGCTTACAATATGAAGTCCTTATCTCAGCATTTATGGGCTTTGCCAACTACATATTTCTTCAGCCATCTCCACTACTTACCAAACGTTTGCTAGCAGCAATTACCCTTGACTCCTTAACTACCTTCCAAGCCACTGAACAACCTCCCCTGCCTAGAAAGACCATAGTAGGTACTTTTCTCATTTCTGGCAAAAGCTAGCCAGCAGAGGAAGGGTTTATTTTGGTTCATAGTTTTAAAATGGAGTGGCTCCTGCCCACGGCAGTGGGAACATTAAACAGTTTGCTTACATCTAAGTGGGACCGCCCTGCCACTGGGAGACTATGGGGAGCAGGTGAGCCCTGGGACAATGTGTACTGTTGACATGAGCATGGCCATGCCTAGTGCCTCCGATCAGGTCCAAGAATGAACGCTGGCCTGGAGAGATGGCTCAGAGGTTAAGAGCACTGACTGCTCTTCCAGAGGACCTGAGTTCAATTCCCAGCAACCACAGGGTGGCTCACAACCATCTATAATGTGATCTAATGCCCTCTTCTGGTGTGCAGGTGTACATGCAGGCAGAACACTATATATCAAATAAATAAATCTTAAAAAAAAACACCGATGAGAGGTTGACCTTTAGCGAAATCAAGTAGGTTCAGAAAGGTTCGGCCACAGCTTCCATGCCCTGCAGGACTGCAGCCTGAGACTGCTCCCCCTACGGCCATAGCCACTGAAAACGGTGAGAGTCAGGAAGCCAGCACACCTGTTGACAGTTCCGGCAAAGCCGAGCCAGCTGCTGCAATTGCTGTCATTATATCTCTCATCTTTGGGTTTTGGTCTCTGAGTGTTGCATTTGTGGGAACTTTCTGGATTATGATTCATTTGATGCCTCTTCCTGAGGAAAATTGTGTGTTTTTAGGAAAATCCTAACATTAATTTTTTTCCCCTACCATTAACTTTATCTGGCCAGTATTTGGAAGTCTTCCTTATGCCCTCGAGATCATTAAACAGAGATAAGGACAGAGCTAGGTGAGGTTTTTACTCCAGGAATCTTGTGGGGGTAGGGGTGGGGTAGGTTCCACCCCTGAGCTAACTCAAACAGTATAATTAGTGTGGGGCAAACAGAGACAATTGGGAAAGTCTGACTGGCCCGGAGAACAGGTTACAGATTCAAGGTCTCTTTTAATAATTGGCTTAGAGCTCTCTGAAAATCTAGTTTAAAGATAGGGGGTCATACAGGGTACACCCCTAGAGGGATAAAACTCAGCAATAGAGAGATTGATTAAAATAAACTTTTCCTACTTTATAGCATAGATGATGAAACATATAGAAGTTAGGTGTTGATATTTGCTATTCATAAAAGGGTTGGTTCAGATAGTTTCTGTTTGTCTGGAGCGCTTTAAA
Source organism: Acomys russatus (assembly GCF_903995435.1). Lineage (NCBI taxonomy): Eukaryota > Metazoa > Chordata > Mammalia > Rodentia > Muridae > Acomys > Acomys russatus. The sequence continues at coordinate 1,224,795 of NC_067159.1, forward strand.
ACTACAAACATCTCCAGCCTAAAAGCAGGCTGTCATATAATAAACGAGTTTGCTTTGGAGAAGACATTCTTGAGATTCTTTGCATTGGAGTTATAGGGCTAATAATAATAATAAAATCTGTTCTATTTGTATTTTCTAGTTGTGACTGAACTTGTAACCCTGGACATGTAATGATAACTGAAACACGATAATCTGTACCATTTGGGTAATCATTAGTCTGTTTTTGTTCTGAAAACCTGTGTAAATAAAGAAGCAGCTGATTGATTCCCTCCCTCCCCTTCCCTACTCCTTACGCCCTCAGTGGGGGTGTGTGTGACAACACCTACACCCAGACATTGAAGGTCCACGTTAAAATGACTCTGACCCTTCGACCTTTGGCCAGGGAAGGGTTCCCCCACCCCCACCTTGGTCCCTCCCCCTGCAGAGACCCTACTGAGATTAGCAAAACCACTCCCTTGTTCATGTTGTGCATAATAAATACTGCGGCAGGTGCGCCTCCATCCAAGAGCACAGACAGCTACATCCCAGCTTCATGTTATTTGAGTATTTTGGTTTGTTGTTGTTGTTGTTTTGGTTGTTTTTCGAGACAGGGTTTCTCTGTGTAGCCTTGGCTGTCCTGGACTTGCTTTGTAGACCAGGCTGGCCTTGAACTCACGGAGATCCGCCTGCCTCTGCCTCCCTGAATGCTGGGATTACAGGTGTGTGCTACCACACACAGGGCTTCATGTTATTTGTGTCTGCTATTTCTTCATGCCTTCATTGTCTGTTGCCCTAGTCAGGCCAATCAAGTCCAAAGCTATGCAGGTCTCGGCAGGAGACTAAGAGTTCAAACACATGAGCCTGCTGGGTACCAGACTGAGTTTCAGACCCAAACTTCTTACAGTGGCCATCCCCGTTTTCCTGCCTGGTGTATTCAACCTTCACAGCCCAATTGGAGGTGATTTCCAGATGATTTCCTCTCCAGCTTCCAAAGTGAGAGTTGATTGGTCCCTCTCATTTGTAAGTCCTTTCAGAACTATGTACATATTTCTATGCCCATTTATTACAGCATTACATGCTAATATCTGATTGGATTTCCAGCCTCTGAAGCTAGCTTCCCCAGACTCTAAGAAATGTTAGTGTGCATTTTGAAAATCCATGTGGTGGTGGGGCTTGTTTGAATCATTCTGCTGAGGAGGAGGCAAGAAATGCATGTGACTTGAGATGGGCAGAACAAACCGTGGACTCAAACCTCAAATGCCTTGAACGTTCCACATCCATTGACAGTAGCATGCAAACTGTTTGTATATCACCTGAAGCCAAAACTAGATTCTGAGACATATGTGAACAGAATGCTAATATACATTCATTCAATTTCTCATGAATCAAATTACTCAGTACATCAAAGGAAGGTTGTGTCTTTATTTGACAGTTTGCCACTCTCTCATCACGGCATAATCACTTGCTGGTTTTGAATTGCCAGCGTAGGGACCTGGGTCAGGCTGCATTGGAAGCTTTATCATTCACAGTGATGTCCATACAATACAAGCTCTCTTTTCATATTATTTCATTCAAAAATTAGCATATGAAAATAAGCATTTTGTGTTCCAAGTTAAGTTCTGCTTATACATAATTTATATCTACCTCACAGTTCTTTTCAGAGTATAATGCAATTGAATTACTATAGAAAGTATTTTGAGTAGCACCTGCTTAGGGAATATGTGGTGATTTTATTGCTAAAGAAAAGCCATTGATTGTAATATTTTAAATTACATTGGGTGCATGTGTTTCAGAAATCCAACCAAGTCTCTCATTTAATATTATAATAATTGGAACTACTTATGTCTAAATGTTCCCAAGATGTAGCAGAAAATGCTTCAGTATTTCTTTTTATCTACTAAATAAATAGAATAATCACTGTAACTAGTTTTTCCCGAACTGTTCGCACTGGTGCCTGTCCTAGGGAGTAATAATACAAACTAGACACTTTGAGTTCAGTCACAGTCTAGGTTGACAGATACAGTGAGAGAACTGTGACCACTGATGTCACTGAGGACTGATATATTTATTAGTTTAACCTCTTTTGTTTTGTAAAAGGAAGATGGTTACAATTTGAGAGACATTTATAACAGAAAACTCATTGGTAATATTCTCATGTATCTGCTACTTAGAGAATAACCATATTCACTTTCAAACTGTTACTACAGACACTACAGTAGTCGTTACCAGGTTTTGGACAGTATACAAGATATGTCACATATATTACTTCTAATCTTCATAAATGACTGATATTGAGTATTTCTATCCCCATTTTATAGAAGAAGAGAATATGTTTGGAGGATTATTTATTTTGTCCAGTGTCATTTATTTAGAAGTGGTAATGCTAAGATTCAAATTTCAAAATCTAAGCTTACCGTTGACCTTCCCTATTTACAAGCCAGGTAGCATCACGGTGCAATCAGTACAGGATTTGGCCTTGACTGATGCATCTGTATTCCTTACTTTTCTCATCCCTGATTAAAAATCCTTGAAAAGAAACGTCGTAAGAGAGGAGAGGTTTGGTTTGGCTCAGAGTTAGGGGCATATACAATCTGCCGTGACAGGAAAGACATGGCAGTGGCTAACGCTCTAGTTATGGGATCTAGCTTGACTCTAAGGGGATCGGGGTATAGCTATAATCCCCAAGGCCTGCACCCCAGCGATGAACTTAACTGGCTTATCACCTCCCAAAGCAGGCCACCAGCTGGGAACCACAGGTTCAAACACACAAGCCTGTGAGGGCTATCTCACATTAAACTATAACACCTTCCAGAAGCTGACGTGAAGCACACAAGGAGTGCCAAGGGTATCTGAGATCTTACAGAAATCACTCCAATATTTCACTCTGTCTAGAAGCACTGGCCAAACCCACCCTTTCATTCCAAATATGAGCACACAGTGGACTAGACATTTCCTGAAAGATCCCGAGTCACTTCAGGTCATTTTAGGGATGACCATATGAACCAATCTCCATATACTTCATACTTCCAGTCCTGATTTTTCCCCATAGCTATTGACCCAAAGGGAGAGACAAGGAAATGAACTATGGGATGGCTTTCTGTTCCCCACATCCAGGAGGACCCCTCTCACAGGCCCTCGTGCCCTGGGAGTTCTGCCACCATGTGCTGCATGGTGTCCCCTCACTGTGCAGAGATCTTGGTCCACTCAGGTGACAAATGGGTCACAAGGTGGCCTCTAATTAAAGTGGCCTTGATTGATTATCGTAATATACAAATGGATACTCATCTGCTGTGAAAATGAATGTTCTATGAAAGACACAGGAACTAACAGCATGACATGATGTGTTTCTAAGTGTGCAATGTATTGGGTGGCAATAACAAACTTTGCAGATACTAGGTAGCATCTCAAAAGCACATCGAGGTAGTACACATTATGGGACTTGATGCACTTTCCCCCTAAATACTGAAACCATTTTGTCTTAGCCTTGTTCTAAGCATTCCTTTAGAGTAGAATACAAGTAATTTTGCCTTTTGGAAATAGTAATAGCAATAAATATATAATTAATATTAACAATAAATTTATTATTACTATTATTATTATTATTAGCCTTTTAAGTCTGATGTGAAAACTGGTATGCAACCAGTCATTACAAATTACATACATCCTCTTCAATGCTTACCAAAGAGGATATATATACATACATACACACACACACACACACACACACACACACACACACACACACACACATATTAATAGATCAGCATTTGTGTATCAGGAAATACAAAATGAGCCATGTGGGTGATTTGATTTCAGAATTTAACCAATAGTATTATTTCTCTCAATATATTTACTCAAGGATATATACATATAATTTTTCCTGAAACTGCTGGAGTCACTGAAGAAGAATGCTAGCCCAACAGACTAGCAAGACTATTTGGGGCTAATCTTCTAATTTTACATTGGCAGGAAAGGAAAGTCATACATTCATGTCTCACAGCTCAAATCAGAGAGCCAGATCTAATTTGTAGGCAAAAGGTTTTTATCTTTTCCTAGTGAATGTATATATAAAATATTTTCAAGAGTCCCTGTGGCCTAAGCCACCAGGAAACGTTCCATCTGCCACCTTTGTTGCTTACCGAGCTTCCCTGCTACTATGTATGTTATGGCATCGACAAGGCTGGCAAACTCTCCACTCTTTTATCAAGACTCCAGCATTTGTTTATAAGAAACAATACATTAAACCACACACTTGCTTTTTCCCCCACTTTCAAATTTACATTGATTTGAAATGGCTCTTCCTCAGACATGTCTTGGTATGTTCTATGTACTGTGTACTGTGTATATACTAGGCAATGCCACTATACACTTAACTCATGCCCCAATCCCAAAATGTCTAATAGGAAATTATGTATTGTTCTAGGTAGTAAGTAGACGCTGTCCTTTAGTGATCAGGGGACTACTCAGGATTCCATAAATTTAATATAACCCCACTTTAAGTTTGTAAGACTTAACATGTAACTTCAAAAGCAACATGTTTTACTGCAGTCTACAAGCTTTTAGTCTCTAAAAAAAAAATGACTTAATTTTTAAAGTTTAAGAGTTACATTCTTCTAAAGAAATGGTCCCATATTTTCTCCTATAGCTTCAAACTTTCTTCCCTCACCACTGTTTCATGCCGCTCCAGAACAGCGTGACCCACTTAAAGTGTTACTCATCTTCCCCAAGGGAAGGTTAAAAAGCCGATTGTCATAACTGAAGCAGACTGTCAAAACCACAGATTTTTAATATGTCTTATATAATACCTGTCACAAAAGCTTTCAAAAGAGCCTTTCGTTCCTCAGGATAAGGAGTTAATCCTCTATAAAAGCAACAAAGACTCACAAAGCATAACACAGGGCTGCTTTTAACTCAAGATGCTGAACTACTCAAACCAACAATTAACATTTTTAGGGGTATAGTAAAGGGGGCAGAAAACAGCAATGCATCTGGCTAGGAGTAAATTAAATAAACCGGGGGTTTTGTTTTTTGTTTTGTTTTGGCTAGGGAGCATGGGAAGCTTGGGGAAACCCAGAATCAAAAGATGGGGGGGGGGGGGGGCGGAGTTCCTGGCTGCAGCTACTCCGTTATCAGTATCGTCTGGAGCTGGAGGATGGGGCTCTTGACTGTGATCTGGACCAGCTATAACAGGGAGGTGACTTGCATCAGTCATCACATTTGCTGTTCCCTCCATGTGTCACCTGTCATGGTGAGAATCCTAATGTCTACCTCTGCCACTACAGCTGTGAGTTGGGCAGCCTATGGAAATGCATGGAGTAGACAGACCTGCTCTCTCTTGTCAACAGAATTGAATAGTGTCCACACAAATTCTTCCACCACGCGGCTCCATTCCATATGCTTTTCCACAGCCTCCCTAGAAGCATCTATCCTCTCAAAGCACCCAAAAGCAAATCCATATAAAAGCCAAGACCACAGATCATAAGCCACATTGACATCGCTCGCCTACTCATATCAAGAAAATACTTCTGGACAATCTTTCTGTGTTGTGTCCACAACAGAGCGTCTTGGCCAAGCACTCCCAGGTAAGAGGTGGGATCCAGACTAGCCCTGCTGCCAGATGTCTTCTGTGATTAGATGGAGAGCACCTTCATGCTGGATATCTGATCATATCCTAGGAAAATGGTACCTGGATCTAGTGTAACAGTGCTGACAATGCCTCATGGTTTTGATCTTTATCTATAATGGGACTCAGAGCATCTGGAAACCTGACCTGAACTTTAGTTTTGTGCAGGGGGATAAATACGGATTTATTTGCATTTTTCTACCTGTACACATCCAGTTAGACCAGCACCATTTGTTGAAGATGCTATCTCTTTTTTTTTTTCCCCCATTGTATGGGTTTGGCTTCTTTGTCAAAAATCAAGAGTCCATAGGTGTATGGGTTTATTTTTGGGTCTTCAATTCAATTCCATTGATCTACCGGTCTGTTTCTGTGCCAGTGCCAGGCAGTTTGGATGGAAGTCTACCTTTGATGTCCTCTGAAAGACTCTACCCAGCAGGGGATCGAAGCAGAAGCTGGGTCTCACAGCCAAACTTTAGGCAGAGGGCAGGGAGTCTTATGGAAGAGTGGGGGGCGGGTATAGAAATTCCCAGAGGGGACAGGAGCTCCACAAGAAGACCATAGAGACAACAAATCTGGGCCCAAGAGGGCTAATAGAAACTTATGCACCAAACAAGGACCACGCATGGAGAGGACCTAGGCCCCCTCCCTAGATGTAGCTGATAGGCAGCTCAGTCTCCATATGGGTCTCCTTATTAAGAGGAGCAGGGCCTGACCCTGCCATGGACTCTGTTGCCTGCACTTAGATCACTTCTCTCTGGTGGGGTGCCTTATCAGGACACAGAGGAAGAGGATGCAGGCAGTCCTGATGAGATTTGGTAGGCTGGGGTCAGTTGGTAGGGGAGAAGGGCTCCTCTTCTCTGAGGACTAGGGGAAGGGAATGAGGGGAAGAGAGAAGGAGGGGGAACCAGGAAGAGACAATAGAGGGGGCTACAATTGGGATGTACAGTGAATAATTTTTTTAAATTAAAGAAAAAGAAAGCCCTGGACCTAATTAACACAGTAAAGTCACAAGGTACAAAATCAAAACTTAAAAAAAAAAAAAGAAAGAAAGAAAAAGAAAGCCCAGTAGATTTCATTTATACAAATAGTCTATTTTCTGAGAAAAAAAAATTAGGAAAATTATCTCATTCACTACCCCCAGAAAGTAGATAATTAGAAATTAATATAGAAATCAGAGGCCTTTAGACACCTTTCAAAATTCTCACATTATTAAAAAATGAAATAATAGAAGATATTAGATCCTGGAAAAATATTCTATGTTCCTAGCTAGGAAGAATTAATATGATACAACCAAATGTCTATATCAAGATTAATGTGCCAAATTGATAAAATACCTATCAAAATTTCCATGTCATATCTCACAGGTTTAGAAAAAATAATAGTAGAGTTTATATAGAACCACAGAAGACCATGAATAGCAAAGTAATCCTAAGGAGTAAGAATAATCAGTGATGGTGATAATACAATACCTGACTCAACTTATACCATAGAGCCATAGTGACAAGGACAGCCTGGTGCTGGCATGAAAATCACCAGGTAGACCAATGGAACAGCTTAGAGAACCTGGAACTAAAATGGCAAATCTCCGCTTACTTAATGTTTGATGAAGAAGGCAAAAGCTACTTTGAAAAAAAAAAAAAAAAAAGATATTCAACAAATGGTGCTGGCAAAACTGGATTTCTGCCTGCAGAAGAATTAAATTAGATGATAACCTTTCACTTTTACAAATAATAATTCAAAATGGATCAAATGTGTTGGGGGATGGTCTGATGTATTTTAATGCTAATTACTGCTTACTGTCTCTGTGACCAACTTTTTGTTTAATAAAAAGCCATCCCACCTGGGGAGGACAGGAGATAGGTGGGGCTAGGAGAAGAAAGAATTCTGGGAAGAAGAAAGCCCACCATGAGGAGAAGGAGAGAGACCTGAAGTAGAGAGAGGAAGGCTGCCATGGGTTAGATGGAGGAGAAACACATGGCCTGTGTGGATGGAGAATCCGGCCCAGATGAAGAACATGAGCAAGTATATGGGATTATGGATGGGAGATAGCTTGGTAGAAGTAACTGGAAGCAGATGGCATGGGATTAAGACAAAGATCCCATGCCTGAGGCCCTGCTATGGAAGGTAGTTTAGAAGATTGATATCTGCCCTGCCCCAGGTTAACTAAGGCTATTTTAAAATATAACAAGTATATGTATCTTGATTGATTTCTAGCCAGGCCCACAAATAATACTGATAATACTTGTAATTTTAAAAACAATACAAATGGGCCTTAATTTAAAACCTGAAATGCTGAAACTTTTAGAAACAAAACAAAAACCAAGGGTACTCTTCAAAATATTGAGGTAGGCAAAATTTTTTAATTAAAAAAAAAGTATTCATTTTATGTGTATGGGTGTTTTGCCTGAATGTACATCTGCGTACCACATGCGTGCAATGCCCACAGGTACCAGAAGAGGACATTGGATCCCCTTGGAATTGGTGTTACAGGTGGTTTTTAAGTCATCATGTAGATGCTGGGAATTGAACTCTGGTCCTAAGAAAAAACAGTCAGTGTTCTTAACTGCTCAGCCATCTCTCCAGCCCCAAGAACATTTAAAAAGAACACTAGCTGCTCAGGAATGAATTCTAAGTATCAACAAATGGGACTACATGAAAATAGAAACTTCTATCCAGCAAAGGAAACCATGAGCAGAGTTAACAGACAACCAACAAGATGGGGGAAATCTTCACCAGCTACATGTCAGACAAGGGCTAATTAATATACAGAATCTACAAAGAACACCAGACATTAACTACTCAGGGAATGAAACTGCCAGTCAACAAGGGGACAAATGAACTGAATTTTATTAACAGTTAAAAGAAGAAAGAGAAGAAAAGAAAGAGTCACAAGAGGCAAATAAGTATTTTTAAAAGTGTTTGCTCCCCCTAGCTATCAGGGAAATGCATACTAAAACAGCCATGAGATACCACCTCATCCCAGACAGATGGCTGTCACCAACAAGCCTGACAGATGTTGACGAGGGTGTGAAGGGAAAGGATGTTAGTGGAGGCGCAACTTAGTACAGCCACTGTGGAAATCAGTTTGGGGATCCCCCAGAATTAAAGAGAGAATTAAAGAGAGAATTACCATATGACCCAGCTATTTCATTCCTGGGCACATACCTGGAGAACTCCACACCCTACCACAGCAATATTTGCACCCCACATTTATTGATGCTTTCTTTGCTATAGCAAAGAATTGGAATCAACCCAGTTGTGTATCAACAGAAGAATGATTAATAAAATTTGGTACACACACACATGCATGTATGTACACACACACATATATACACACACCATACATAATGGATTACTACTGAGTTCTAAGGAAAAATGAAGTTTAAATATTGCAGAGAACTGGATGGATATAAAATTAAGTGAGGTCACACAATCTCAGAAAGAAATAAACTGCTTATTCTCTCAAATTTGTGGGATCTAGTTGATAGTAATACATGTAAATAAACTTACATGGAGCTCTGGTGTAACACAAAGAAAAGAGGATGAGAAAAGCTAAATATAAAGGGACGAGAAGGACTGACACAGGAAACGGACAAGAGTCATAAAAGAGTATAAAAGCTCATGTTTTTCCTAGTTCCAATTCTATTGTGGATAGTTTTGGGCTGGTGGTGCGTACTTGCATAACATATATTTATACTGAAAGTGTTAAATTCATAAAGATTCTCAGCTTCCATTGTGAATACCAGTTCTAACTAACTAACTGGTTAACTAACTATATATAGTCATTAAGCTGTACAAACTTTAGGTCTGGCTAATTTTTATGCCTGATGGTTTTTATTTGCTTGGAAGGTTTATTTTTATAATAAAACTTATTTTAAAAAGCGCATTCTTTGTGCTTATAAATCACTGGGCATTATTGGGAGAATTCTAAGACATCTGCATAATTCTCGGTCATCTACCCCTGCCTCTGTATAAGCCCCAAGCCCCTGGGGGGTTATAGAGTAAGAGTCGCTTCTAAACAACAGTTTGTGGCAGGCAGGATGGGTTGTCACTGCACAACTGTGAGACGGTCTATGACCAATGTGAGCAGAATTTCCAAATATAATTAAGATTCCTAACCAATTGACTTTTAAAATATTTATTTTTAGTTGTGTGTGTGTGCGTGCAAGCACGCACGCATGTGAATCTGAGCGTGGGTGTGAGCATGTTCCCACAGAGGCCAAAGGAGTTAGGGTTTCCTGCAGCTGGAGGTACAGATGCTTGTGAGTTGCCTGGTGTGTGTGCTGGGAACCAAACTCTGGACTAAAGAGGAAGATGCACTCTGCACTCTCAGCTGCTGAGCCATCTCTCCAGCCCTGTAATCCGTTGACTTTCAATGAACTAACAGGGGACCCTGCCCTAGTCAGGTGAGCCCCTGAAAAGAGAGGCAAGGAGATAGAGGAGCAACAGTCCTTATTGTGTGACTTCCACTACCTCACCGAAATCAGTCCTGCCAACAACACGAGGAGCCTCAGGCCCAGATCCTTTCCAGGGTCAGCCTCCACATTAGAAACCCAGGCCACCCCTGGATGTCAGACTAAACTGAGACCCAGCTGCGTCATGTCTGAGATCCTGACACCAAACCTTGCATGACAAAGATACGTTGTGTTATAAGCTGCGAAGCATGTAGCGATTTGTTGTGCACCGATCAGTAACAGCAACAGTGCTCAAGTAACTATGAAGCCGGAGCCCAGGCCACCCAGCCGGAGCCTTACCTGCACCTGCACCTCCATGCTTACTGGCTCCTCCAGCAGATGCAGCAGCTGTTGTTTCTCTTGAGACAGCTGTTCCACCAGCCCCTCCTGGGCTGCCAAGCTCTGCCGCAGTTCTTCAATTCTCCTGGACCAAAACAGTGGAAGGATGGGCTGGAGAGATGGCTCAGTGGTTAAGAGCGCCGCCTGCTCTTCCAAAGGTCCTGAGTTCAATTCCCAGCAACCACATGGGGGCTCACAACCGTCTGTAATGTAATCTGATGCCCTCTGCTGGTGTGCATGAAGACAGAACACTCTTATACATAAAATAAATAAAGTCTTAAAAATGTTAAAAAAAAAAAAAAAAGTAAGAAAGAAAGAAAGAAAAGAAATGGAAGGAATATCTTCTTGCAGTCATTCAAGCAGACCATTATTTAGCTCTGTCTACATAGCCTCCTGCCACAAACCAATGAGCTTTCCTACTGGATACTATTGACCGACAACCTTAACAATAAATCTGGTCTAAAGGGACATAACATCTTGAAAGGGAGGGGGGAACCCACTCTCAGTACTAGAAGGGGAGCAGCATGGCTATAACGTAAGCACTCTGGGCTTGAGCAACATGCAACGGTAGCCTGAGAAAAGACCACCAAAGATACCTACCTGTCCCTCTGAGCCAGGGCCTCAGAGTATTGGGCAGGCTTCACCTGGCCTCCCGACATGTCTTCCCTGTCCTTGGCGGCATCCTTCAGCCTGTCTGAGAGCTCCGAGTGATACCCCTTCCCCGCCTCCAGCAGAGCCGCCATTCCTGTGGCTTCATTCTTTGCTAGTCTGGATTCCTGGGGGACGGGGGAGACAGGGGGGATGGCGGGGAGAAAGCAGGAAAGCTCAGCAGTGGTCTAGTCCCACCCAGGTCAGGAGCTCTATCTAAGACACGGGATACTTGATGGGCTCAGGAAGTAAAGGAGAGCTGAGGGACCAGAAGACAGGGTAGCCCTGATGAAGCTTTAGGTGGTCACTTACCCTGATCTCCGTGGACCAGTGGGCCCCCGTGGACCAGTGGACCCCCCTCACTTACCCCCTGCAGCAGCTGGGTCTTGTTCTCCAGGAGCCCGTAAACATGTTCTGTCTCCTGCTGTCCTTCCTCAACCTGGCACCCGAGCTCTGCCTCATGCTGGCTGTTGAGATCCTCCACATCGGGCCTAAGAGCACACAGCATTCACTAATTAGAGCAGACACCAAACTCCATGAACAGACCCAGAACTCTCCAGCCATTGGCTCACACCAGGGGAGGAGAGAGCAAAACAGACACAGCCCTGCACTCTTCCCAGTCCAAACTTCCCATCTCACCCTTTAGGACCTCTAGCGTCTTTGTTGCTTGTCAAGCATGGCTAGGCCTGCTGCCCTGAGATGCCATGATGATTATAACTTCAAGAGAAGAGACTACCGGGGAAGGCGAGGGGCCAGCAGCTACAATTGCAGGCGTGGACTTTCCCATTTCAACTGTTCTCAGGGGGTTCGCTAGCAGCCGGCTGCCTTGCTGTTTAGGTCTGAAATGGTCACTCCATTTAGGTTGCCAGGACATGATGTCCATGTTCACAGAGATGCCCTCCTTTACAACCAGCAATGCACAGAGGACCTGGCCCGAGTCTGGGCCACCTCTACACTGGTCTATCCAGTGTTCACGGTCCCAGGCAGAGAGCAGAGAGTTAATCTGCATACACTCAGGTTTTGGCTGCACGTGGCTTCTCTGATATCCCTAGGAATGGCTAGGAATATCCCTAACTGGGGGGTAAGGTGTCACCAGTTTATTTATAGTGAACAACAGCTGTCCTTGGCTATCTGAGGATTAGAAATTTGGGGACCAAGTCAGGTGCTGGGTTATCTGAATTCCGGTTAGGTTTTGTTTGTGTTTTAAGCCCCCCTTTTTTTTTCAGAAGCATGAACCACCTTTTTTATTATTTATTATTATTATTATTCAGAGTGAAGAAGTGCATTAAGTCATAGGCTTATAAGGCACCAGCAAGTCTAGTCCACTTGAGAATTTGGGCCAGGAGGCTGTCTCCGTGGAGTTGGATTGGACTTCCCCCAGAGGTTGTGAAATTCCTTGGTTTATAGTGGGTGCTAGTCAGCGCCATCCCAGAGGCTAGCCCCATCTTCTGGTGTTGGCATTTGGATAGCCTTTGTGAAGTAGGAAAAGACAAAAGCCAAAGAAATAACCCAAGGATCAAACATGGCAGTTTGGGGGAGTCAGCTTCTCCTTTGGCCCCACATCGGTTGAGAAACTCGCCCGACAGTCAAGAGTAAGGAGTTGTAGAGTGAGCAGGCTACAGGTTTTCACGATTCTGAGATAAATTCAACTCCCCACATCCCAGTTTTTCGTGTTTCAGAGTAGTATTTCGCTTATATCACAGTAGCTATAAGAATGTAACAAACATTTCGAACTATTACAGAAGTCTCAATATGTATTGCTCCAGTGTTATAAGTTTTCTAGCACCTATGAGAGCAGGCAAGTTTCTTAACAGAGCCCACCAAAGACTCAACCCTAATAAGAAAATCCTTTTATTTGTCACTTTGTTGTTTAGCCAACATCTTGCCTACACTTGAGTATGACTATCAGAACTCTGATCTTATTGAGTTATCCTAAAACCCAAGAATATCAAGTCAGATCAAACATATTTGAATCACAGGATATATTATAACATCATCATTTAAAACTGGTTTTTAAATCATGACAGAAGCCACAGACTATAAAATTAACTTTCTTTCCATTTACTGAGACAAAGTTTCATTGTGTAGTCTACCTCACTGTGAATTTGCTATCTAGTCTGCCTGGCTTTAAACTCCTAATCTCTTGCCTCAGCCACCCCAGCACCAAGTCACAGGCGTGTACCCCAGCACCTGGCTAGAGTAACCATCCTGACAAAAATACATAAACGGGGGGGGGGGGGGGGGGGGCGAATCTAGTTTTCTTCCTACCAGATCCAGACCTTACTCCCCTAATGAAAAAGGTTTTTAAGAGTTTGGTAGCAAGCAACCCTCTAGGTTGTTGGTACTGTTGTTTTCTATGTACAACAAAGCAACTACACTGTCATAAGTTGGCTCCAGCTGTCAACCTGTCACACCCTGGCAAGAATAAATCTCAGGGCTGGAGAGATGGCTCAGAGGTTGAGAGCACTTCCTGCTCTTCTAAAGGTCCTGAGTTCAATTCCCAGCAACCACATGGTGGTTCACAACCATCTATAATGAGATCTGGTGCCCTCTTCTGGCCTGCAGGTGTATGTGCAGGCAAAACATTATATAATAAATAAATAAATCTTTAATAAAAAATTTAAAAGTAAAATAAAAAAGAATAAATTTCAATTGAGGGATGACTCCGCTGGATCAGCCTGTCGGCATGTCTTTAGGGGTATTTTGCTAGTTGGTTGTGGAGGTGGGCAGTGCCACTCAGGGTAGATAGTCCCGGGTATAAGGAAGGTAGCTAATCAAACCAGTAAGCAAAGTGCCTCCACAATCTCTTCAGTTCTTGCCTTGAATTCCTGCCTGCTTTCCTCCAGTGGTAACTGTTGCCTGACAAAATAACTTTTTTCCCAATCCAATTTGGTTTTGATCAACAATTTATGACAGCAATGGAAAAACAAACTAGAACACACGTGTTTACCCTATGGGAATTGTACTGTGAACATTCCTTTGGCATTCATCGCTTTTCTAGCAAGAACAATATGGAGTTTGTTCTTTTTAACAAGTGTATAATAGGCCGCAGGACAGATATACTGAAATATCTTCAGCCATTTGCTTATTAGTGGACAATTGCCTCACATTTTCTGCCATTCTGAAGAATGGTACAGATGTATTCCTGGTTTTATCCTGACATTCATTTACCAGGAACAGAGTTCCTCTAGGGATTATCTGATTTTTTTTTTCACTTTAAAAGCTAATAAAATATACCAAGAATGACATCATAATGACTTTCACAGAAGAACATGAGAGAAATATTTTCCCTGAACATTATGCCAGCCCTTGGTCTTATTAGCCTGGTCATCTCTGATAAATACTATTTGCAACTATCTCAACACTCACCGCCTCCTGCTTAGTTCTTTCTATTTAACAGGAAATTCACAGTCTCGGGTCTGGGCGACTTGCCCATCCACAGCACGGTATATCTGACCAAGTAACAAACACATCGCATGAAATGCAAAGCTGCAGTTTCCACACTCAAATGTGAAAGGTAAATCAGTTACTATTAGTGAGTGAGTTGTCGTCTGAGGCGGGATGGCGCTCGCGTGCGCACAATGCTCTGCACAGAGCGCGGCCTGCAACTCACCACGTTTTATCCAGATGATGCCTCCTGTCCTGGAGTTCTTGTTTCAGGCTCTCCACCTCAACCTTCAGCTCGATGTTCTGAAAAGCACACAGACATTAACCGCCATTAGCCGCAGGCGCTCTCTGTACTGATTCCTGCCTGACTTTGGCCTTCGTCTACAGCATCACACATCACATCTCACGTCACCTCATCTCATCTCAGTCCTTTTCAGAACTCTTGACATCATATGTGGAGATCCAAGGGGGGTCAGCAAATGAACTCTCCAGTTCCAAGATTTCCCCTGTGCTGCCCCACCCCCTCACTCCCGAAGCCATCAGCTCTGTAAAACATTAGAGGACAGATATATAGCAAAACAAAGATTTCCCGCTAATATAAGCTAATCTACATCTTAAAATATGAAGGAAGCGAATTACTTGTGTATGTGTGTTCATGTGGGTGGGTGCACGGCTATGTGCGTTCTATGTGTACGTAGAGGTCAGAGGGTATGAGGTGTCATTCCTCAGGAACGATCTACCTCCTTTGAGGTAAGGAACTCTCTGCTAGGTTAGGCTAGGCTGTGTGGGAAGTGGTCTCCAGACGTCCACCTGTCTTGGTCTCTCCAGCACTGGGGTTATCAGTGTAGGATCCCACACCTGGCTTTTTAATCTAATTTTATTTTTGGCATCTGTGCCGGCAATCAAACGCAGATCATCCTGCTTACATGGCAAGTACTTTCCTCACTAAGCTGTCTCCCCAGCCTTGGGTTGGAATTTTTTTTTTTTTAAAGAAATTCTATTTTGTGTGTTTTTAAAACAATATCATGAAATTGTATTATGAAATTGGACTCTTATAAATCAAGGTGAGAGTGGTTTTGGTGGCGAATCTATGTAGGGAGCAATTCTTCTTGGGGCAAGGCAGCAAAAAGGAAGAGGGAAGTGAAGGTATATGCCTGTAAAGTATGAACAAGGATTTAGTGACATTTGTGCAGTGTGTCCCCTGCAGCTTAAGTAGCCTGCTGTATATGAGGAAGGGCAAATCGATACAGAAAACCATTAGTGGGACCAGGAGCATGGGGGCCCTCATCAGATCTCCAGTACCCACATAAGACAGCTGGTGTGGTCACGTGTGTGCCTGTCCTGTGGCCTCAGCATGCGGGGAGGAGCTGGAGGGATGAGAGGCAAGAGTGGAGACAGGAGAATCTTGGGACTGGTGAGATCCAGGTTCAGTGAAGATACTGTCTCCAGGGAATGAAATATAGAGTGATGGAGCAGGACACCAGACATGGGGCATGCACTCCCACACATGCATGCATACATATACATATGTCACACATATACATAATAGGAAGGAAGGGAGGAGGAAGGAAGGAAGGCAGGAAGGAAAGAAAGAAGCAACTGGCTTGTGAAAGCTATACCAAGGAGACAGGAGGGGAGCTAGTGTCAATCAAAGGCTCACCAGTAATGTCAGAAGCTGCACCCATAAAGTCTCAACCTGACTCCCTAAACATGAGTTGAACAAGGACAACAGCAATAAATGCCCTAGTGTGAGTAGAGGAAAGACACAGGCCTCAGCCCTACACGAAGAACTCCAGGAAGCTAGGGAATGCGAAGCGCAGGAGAAATTGTCCCCCCCAGGGAAGAGCGAGCGCACCAACTGCTTCCCCAATACCAAATGGTCCTCCCTGAAAGCACACACACAAATAACACTATGCAGACTGAGCAGATTGTATTTGTGAATTTAGGAACTACGGCTCCCTGGCCCCTGTAATGGTGTTTAATAGTTGTCACCACCTCCACCAGCGTCATTATCATCAGTGGACAGTGGCAGTCTGTTTTCCCTAACATCATAGTACTTCAAGTGGATTTGGTACTCAGAATGTGATGCTGAGAAAGAGGGCTCCTAAGTTGACTATTATCCCTGCTACCAGCAGACTCTGTGGTTGAGCTTGCTAAGTTTTGTTAACGTTTCCCTGTTCAGAAGGCGACAAAGAATGGGTAAAATGTGTTTAATTCTTAACACTTTTATTTATTTATTCTTATTGTTGTTTGTGTTTGATGCACGTAGAGTGTGCAGGGCATAACACATACAAGGAGGTTAGAGGGCAATTTTGTGGAATTGTTTCCTTTCTTTCTACCTTTACATAGATTCTGGGGCCCAAACTTGGGTCTTCAGACTTTTGCACCAAGGGTCTTTACCTGCTGAGCCATTTTGCTAATCTGACTTAAAAGAAAATTATATATATATATATATATATATATATATATATATATATATATATATATATATATATATACACATATATATATATTCCTGAGTCAGAGTTCCTCTCTGTAGCCTTGGCTATCCTAGACTCACTTTGTAGAACAGGCTAGCCACGCACTCACAGCAATCTGCCTGCCTGTTTCCCGAGTGCTGGGATTAAAGGCATGCCCCCATCACACCCGGCTCGATTTATATTTTGAAGTATTGGCAATGGTAGGCTTTTTGTTTGGTTGGGTTTTTCAAGATAGGCTTTCTCTGATTAGTTCTGGCTGTTCTAGAACTCATTCTGTAAACCAGGCTGACCCTCAACTCAATATTCCAGCTGCCTCTGCCTCCCAAGTGCTGGGATTAAAGGTGTGTGTCGCCACAGCTCAGCTGGCAATGATGGCCTTTATCCCTGGTTCACTTTACTAAATCAATTAAGTCTAGATGTTTGCTGAGACATCTCAGATAGGTAGAAAAGGCTTAAGAAAAAAAAAAAATCTCACAGCTGGAAAACTGAGGTAAAATGCCTGGGATGCATAAATAACCTGACCAGTGAGTTGTCCGTTTCATGATGTCTTGCAAAATCTCTAATAGGCACAAACTGATCAGCTGACTGGCCCCCCAAAAGTCCCTGGTAAGCATTTTTGCATGAAATCTGTATAATCTAAAGCAAAACCAAGCACACCTACAAGCCACACCTACAAGCTAAATCTACAAGCATTTCTACAAGGAAGATGAAGAGGCGAAGTACTGAAGGCCAGAAGAAGGCAGGGCAAGGCACCTAGCCTCTAAAACCCTTAGTTTTCTCCTCTGTAAGGGGTCTAGAGTGGTCCCAAACTTATGCAGATATTAATAAAACCAAATGAAACAATGTATAAAAAACAGCCACTCTGCTGGCATTTGGTAAACATTAAAAACAGTAGCTATTACTGAAATTAACAGGAGCAATTTGACCTGTCTGACTGAGATAGCTGAAGATATGATTCACAATCACATATCAGACTAACATTGTAGCATAGGAAAGAAAGAAAAGGATTACACTAAAAGAGGGGTGCCCCAGCACTTGAGCATGGGTTCCCAGTCTCTCCCCTTTAGCTTTCTGAGATAAATAGTAAAGAAAAATGAAAGCAGAGGCGGGGGAGAGGGGTGTCAAAAAGATGGAGAATTACAAGTCTCACATAATTGATGGCATGGGCATCCACATTTGTCTGTGCTCCATGAGCAAGTGTTCCTGTGCAGGTTCTGCTCTAAGTACAGCTAAAGTGGGTCCCAAACTACATTTATTTGCTTATCATATCAACAGATCTTGTCAGTGCAGTGTTAAGATATCTATGGAAATTTGTGGACAGAAAGAAGGGGAGCTCGGGAGGAAGGGGCTTATTTTGCTGTGTGCCCCCAAAAGGACTATCCACCCATTAACTCAAGGAAAAAATTCAGCGCTGAAGCTTAAATTAAATTTAAAAAGGCACCAGGCACCATCACAATGTCAGCATTTAGAATGAGTGGCCAGGGCTGGCACACTGAGCGACGGACTGGATGTTTGCTGTGACCTGCAGAGCGCTGCATGAGATGAAACTGAAGGAGCCAGAGCCTCAACAGCAAGCCACATTAAATGCGGCACTCCCTGAAATGACTTCCACACTGGCATTTACTTCTCAGTTCAACTAGGACTGAGTTAAAAGCACAGACAGACTGGTCAGCTGACTCCAAGTTTTCAGTTTTAACTCTAAGTGGAGAAATCACAATGTGGTGATTGCTCTTAAAAATAATAGTTTTGAGCTGGGCATGGGGACACACACCTTTAATCCCAGCACTTGGGAGGCAGAGGCAGGCGATGGCTGTGAGTTCAAGGTCAGTCTTGCCTACAAAGCAGGTCTAGGACAGCCAAGGCTACACAGAGAGCCCTGTCTCGAAAAACAAACAAACAAACAAACAAACAATAATATTTTCAAAATCTTTCCCAATACATTTGGTGGCAGAATAAATCCAACAAATGATGGAGCTGGTGAGTGACCAATGGAGGGAAGAAAATGATCTGCAGAACAGCTACATGTCCTGTGTCCACCCCCTCGCCCCACGGATCTGCGGAAGTGCTAGTTCTCTTCCTTCCTGCCTGCCTTCCCTCCCTCCCCTCCCATCCCCTCTCCCTCCCTCCCATCCCCTCTCCCTCCCTCCCTCCCTCTCCCTCCTTCCTCTCTCGGCATGGTTTCCCTGTGTAGCCCTGGATGTCCTAGAACTCATTATGTAGACCAGGCTGCCCTTGAACTTAAAGATCCACCTGACTCTGCCTCTTGAGTGCTGGGATTAAAGGTGTGAACCATCACTGCCTGGTAAATACTATTTATTTTATGTGTAGGGGTGTTTTGACTAAATGTATGTCTGTATACCACATGTGTGCCTAGTGCCCAGGGAGTGTCCAGAAGAGGAGGGTGGATCCCATGAGTAGTGTTCTACACAACCACTGAAGATTGAAGGTAAAGAAACTGGATTCTAGCCTCATCTCCTCCTCTTCATCCTCTCTGCCTCAAAGGGCCCCAGTGTTCTCCTATGTACTGCAAGGGAGGCCAGAGACACCAACGTCTGAGTCTGAACATTTGACAGGAAGTTGAACATGGACTAGGTAACCGCTGGTATAAAGAAAACGCCTTTCTCTATGGTGTTTTATGTGTGTGTTTCTCATGCTTTTCCCTTGTTATTTGTTTGTTTATATTCTGGTCTGTTTGTTTTCTAAAGTGAGAAAGAATGAGTGGAGTTGTTAATCCCACAGAAAAATAGTAAAGATCATTACCAAAACAAAAAACAAAAAAAAAACCAAACCAAAACAAAACAAAACAAGAAAACGCCTTTCAAACTTTTTGTAGACAGCAGCATTGTGGTGCTTGTGCTTTAAACAAAGAGCTCTCTTTGCTCATTGTTATCCTCCAAGCACCAGGTTTCCTATGGATGGTGAAACCAATCATGCCCTGCATGGCACCAAGGCTCTGCTGAGCCATTCCCTGCTGATGGTGTCTTCTCTCCTTCTGTAGTGGAAGTTGTTAAACTTGGGTTTAAAAAAAACAGAAATGTTATGGATTTGTTTATTAACATATTAAAACAAAAATATGGTGTGTGTGTGTGTGTGTGTGTGTGTGTGTGTGTGTGTGTGTGTGTTTAGTCCCAGGTGTGGGGATGATGAGAGGCTCCTTCACAGCAGCTGACTATATGGTTTTCCCAGCTGCAGATAATTTCTGCAAGTGTGTGATGTTTGGAATTCTGGGAACTTCCAGAGGATGGATGGATATGGATATATATGGAGGGGCTTCTGGTTGGTGGTTGGATGCTCTTGGTTGTTGTTTGTCAAATAGTCGCATGTGAAGAAACAAGAAGGAAAACTTAGATATCCTGACAGTAAAGAGCAAACTTGCTCCAAGGAACTCGATACCCCTAATCAGGAAGAAGCTCTCTAATGATAACTTCGTCCCCTGACTCTACTATCCTTTTCTCTCCTATCTATGTTAGGGGTTAACAAGGGTGGAAGAGAGAAAAAGGAACCCACAAAGTAGCAAACACTGGCTACACCTTCTAAACTTGACCTTCACTGGGATTCACCCCAAGCTTCTCCCTATCCAGAAAACTTTCTGTGCTACAAGCTGAGGACAACTCACCATCCATACTGAGGGTGGTGTCACAAGGAGACATGGGCAACAGGTGAAAGCCAGGAGTCTCCTCAGAAGCCAGGACTTATGGCCACCCAACGCCTGTTTCTAGAATGCACCATCTCACTCTTCCTGGCATCAGTTGTCTTAATCATCTGCCTTTCCCTCTAGGCTTTCACAGAAGTTCTTTGCTCTTGGTATTTCTCCATGTAAGTTTAGGGAATGAATACTTAAAAACATTTTGTCATCTGTTTTTAATTGTATCTTTTACTTGTGTATTAAGCTGCAATGTCCCACATATTTGTATGTGTGTGTGTCTGTGTGTCTGTGTGGGTATGTGTGTGTGCACGCATAATGATGTTATATGCCAGCTCCTAATCATAGGGACCATGTGTTTTCTCTCTCTCTCTCTCTCTCTCTCTCTCTCTCTCTCTCTCTCACACACACACACACACACTATATATATATATTATATGAATATACACATATCTAAAATATGTGATACACACTATATATAATATGTGTGTACACGCACATATATTATACATACAGAGAGAGAGAGAGAGAGAGAGAGAGAGAGAGAGAGAGAACACTTAACAGCATGTCAACATACATGATAAATTAGTGAGATTAAAGCTGCCGAACCAAAACACTTTCCTTAGTTTCTCAGGCTTGAGCTCAGGGAGTGCTCTGTACTGTTCGGGGTAAGTCAAGGTCAGACTTCAGACAACCTACTGCACATTTAAAGACACGAGAAGCCAGAGAGAAGTGGGCCCTGTCACAAAGGAGTCTTTGTGTGGGACAAAAACAAATGCAGCAAAATCCCACCCTAATCAATTCTGTAATTAAAGAGACTGAGATATTTTGGTGGGAGGAAGAGTTGGAGGCTTTTGGGAGATTCTCCCACAGTCCCCCCCCCACCCCCCCCCCCCACCCCGTGAGAAGGAACTATCAGTGATGGGCTTTAGAGATGTGCAGTTTGTAAGCGCTCCTCACACACAGAGCAGTTTCCCTTCTCAGGCTTCTTCGTTCACACTGGGGTAAGATTATCTCTCCCTGTAGAACATGGTGAGGCACATCAAGTTTGCACAGAGCGTTCTATCCTGACTGAAGTACAAGGTGGTGGCACTTCTCTGAGATTTCTAGAAATTGCTTTAGTAGTTTCTGAAGGAATTCTCTTATGAATAAAATTTCCTTCTACTCACAAAATGTCTAAGCAAAGCAGAACCCTAGTGGGTGCAGATGCCTCGTTCTGTCATGAATGGCGTGCTGCTACAGTGGCCATCCCAAAGCTTCGTACATTTGACTCACTCACACTGGGACCTGTCCCTCTTGCCTTCCAGAATCATCGTGCCTCCTACTGTTCCAGTGTCCTGTGTGAACGTGAGACATCTGGACAGCTGTGCAAACCATTAAGGCTTTAGACTTTAACAGAGTAGTAGAAGTGCAAGTCCCACATCCCACAGAGACTACGCTCACCCTCATGCAGCTGTACACCAAGACCCAAATTAGGCACAGAGGTGGCTCCAGCATGGGACAAGTGTCCTTCATTGCCAGGGAAGGGACAACAGTGCAGTGTCTTCAGTCCCCATTACACTGGGCAACACTGGGGTGGGGTGGTGCCTGGCTAGAGCCAGCTTGAGTATCCAGTCTCCCAAGGAGACGGAAAAAAACAAGTGGAAAAGTTTGGTTTCTACAACAGTAGGCACTATGTCTGAACTGTGACACTTTGTTCAGGGAACAGTCTCAAGTCCACTTATGTCAGTTCTTCATAGGATCCTAAAGCCACGACGACTTGCTTTAGTGGACAGACACTGATATTGACATCTGAGAGCACTGACAGTCTAAGATTAGGTGTTTGGGTAAACATGAGGAGGGATTGGTGTGTGTGTGTGTGTGTGTGTGTGTGTGTGTGTGTGTGTGTGTGTGTGTGTGTAAGAGAAGGGGGGAAGGGAGGGAGGTGATGGGAGAGGGACAGACAGACAGACAGATAAGAAGACAGAGAAAAGTTGCTCTTTAGGCAGAGGGCAAGGGAGCTGACTTGTGAGATGCCAGCATTTGCTTATTTTTTTGCCCCTGAATATCAACCCATGTGTGTGCAAGATCCTCTAACAGCTTTTAGAAATATCAGGTCAGATGGCCCTCAATGAGTTTATAGCCTAAGTATAAATAATGAAATAGTTGATTTATAGCAGATTGCAATAAGCCAGAGGGGGGAAACCCAGGTTCAGATAGCTACATAGAAATGTACACAGGTGGCAGATATAAATAGCAACAGTAGCAGATACATAACTTATTGTGAAGTCATGTGACCCCTGATCTCATCCTCTAAAGAGGCACGGCTAAACCCGCAGCCAATGTACCGCGCCTCAGGCTGCTCTGCCTCCCAGGATCCCAGCTGCAGCACCATCCAGAGAAGGCACGCCTCCAGTGCCGAGGCTACAGCATGGTAAGATGATGATCAGCCTGGGTGCAAATACCAGTTCTCACACATCCT
This sequence comes from Acomys russatus, assembly GCF_903995435.1. Classification (NCBI taxonomy): domain Eukaryota; kingdom Metazoa; phylum Chordata; class Mammalia; order Rodentia; family Muridae; genus Acomys; species Acomys russatus. The sequence goes on from NC_067159.1 coordinate 1,247,809, forward strand.
ACTGCATTGGACACAGGAAAATGCAGATTAAGCCAGTTTTCACAGATAGCTCATTCTCTCTACTCTAGAGACCACTCCAGGGACTTCAGTCCAGTCCCTTCGGGTTTTCATTTCAGGCATGTCACTTAAGCATACAATAAAATGAGGTGAAATGAAAATATTGACATACTGGAGGTATTCAATAAATGTAATTTCCACACAGCAGTCAGATAAAATAACCAATTCTGACCAACACTCAGTTTGGGAATCCAGTTCTTTTTTAAAAAAAGGTTAAAATGGAGTGGGTTTGGAATTTGACAGTGGAAGGAAATATACATGCAGGGGTATGTATATTGGGCAAAGGGTAGCTAGGAAATCTTTGAGTGTCCTGTCAAGGTTTGCTATGAGCTGAAACTGCTCTACAATGTAACGTTTACTCTCAAAGAAGGATAAATGAGGAAAAATGAGGTGTCCTGGCTATTTTATTGAGACTCTGTGCACAGAGGTCCCAAGATACACACTGTCTTTTTCACACTGACCTCCAACTAAACCTCGGTGTGTCAGAAGCTATTCATCTCCCTGGCTACGCTGTTAGCCTCGTGGTTGAGTCCCAGAGCCTTTGTTGCTCTGCCCGGACTGAGCTGCCGAGTGAGAAGACATCCACATAAATATCAATGACCTCAGACACACACACACACACACACACACACACACACACACACACACCAGTACATTCCTTAGCAGGACAAACCTCTCTGGCTTGGCTGGAGTCTATGTTCACAAATAGGCCTGGCTGGGCTTAATTTAGTAACGTGCAGGCCCTGGTAAGAGCCGGCCCGGGTAAGGCTGGAGCCCCTGCAATCCCCCAGGATACTTCCTGGGAGACAGCAGCCCAGCCGCATTGCAGGAGCTAAAAGGGATGCTCCAAATGATGTCCTTCTCTGAGCCGTTTAAGAACTGCGTTTCGCAGGAATCACCCTTTGGTCTTCTTAAGCTCTCCCCAGGCAGCAGGCATAGGCCTCATGTGGAATATAATAACAGTATCAAAGGCTGGGCAAAGTAGCGTGCAACTTTCATCTTAGGACTCAGGCTGGCAGATCTCTGTGAACTCAAGACCAGCTCGTCTATACAACGAATTTCACACTTAGCCAGGGCTATGCAGTGAGACCCTGTCTCAAAAACCAAAGCACCCCAAACATAAATCAATTGGGAGATATGGCCAGCTGGCACCCCAAACATGAATCAATTGGGAGATACGGCCGGCTGGATGCTTTTACGTTCTTGATGGAGCTGACATGATCTGATGTTGGACTCTAATGTCTGACTCCCACTTTGAAAGCCTGGCCTGGCCTAAAGCAAACCCTATGATCTCCAGGCAGCTCTCTGAACTCAAATCTCTCGGAAACCGGGGACAATGTTGGACCTTAGACACTACAGTTGTACCATTCAGGATGACAGGCACAGGTCACCCACCACTCCTGTGCCCTGGAGGTGTAACTAGTGCAGACTGGACACACCATGAAGATTCCAGCCATGTTTACAGTTTGCAGTGGACTTTTAATGTTGACTATCACAAAAAAAATATGCAATCTCAAAAGCATTAAGACTTTTTAGACTTCAGTCTTATGTTGAAATTACAATCTTTTAAATGCATTATTGCCACCAATTTTTTTAAATGTCACCGGAGAATTTCAAGAGGCAGGTGTGGCTTCTAATATCTCCCTCACATTTGTAAGTACATTGTGCATGACCATGCTTGGTGCTTTGCCACTAATCTTATGGTCTAAACTCACCAGAAACAGTTACTAAATGTAACTTAGTAAGCACTTTACACTTATTAAATATGTGGTAAAGGATAAATAAATAAGGCTACCCTCTCACCAGTCAGCAACTTGTCCTCTGCCCAAAGAGCATCTTGCCTCTGTCTGCCTGTCTCTCAGTGTCTCAAAACAGGTTACCCAAGTGAGATGGTTCAGGTTTCTTCAACGGCAGCACCCGCATGCAAACAGTAACTCTTCAGGTCACTGTCTCAAGCCCAACCTACGCCAGTCCTTAATAGTAAATTCCTTTCAACCATCACACACAGAGAAAAGATTCCAGTTCATTAGGAGCGAAGCAAAAGCACTGAGTGACAGCAGAGAGGTCAGTGACGCAGCTCCACTCCCTGCTCGGATGGCAAAGCTGCAAGTCAGCGTGGGCATGACATTCCTTTTATCTTCCACTCCCCTCCCAATGGCTGGCACGCACATCCTACCTACAGAAGATAACGATGTATTTACCAAGTGAGAGACTGTTGCTCAGACTCTGTCAAGGACTTCCCCTTGCTGGTTGGTCCTTCCCTCAAGTTATTGGCTTCCTTAATCTACCAACCAGCCCTTCTGCGCAATTCCAGAAGAGCCAGGGTCCCCTGGACTTCTCCCAGCATCTGGGTGTCAGGGGAGGACAGAAGAAGGGACAGAGAAAGCGGCTTCTCACCCACGCCCTCCTGCACAGCTGCGTCTCACCTACAGCTTACTGGGCGTCGGTAACGGGTCCTCATACAACCTGGATTTCTGTTTTGAATTCAGTAATGTTTCTGTTGAGAGCTACAGAGGATGCTTGGTGTTGATCTAACCTACAAAGTGTAGCCTATGCGAAGATCTAAGATACATATGGATTAACAACAACAACAAAAACTGACAGCTAGAGATTAAATGATCTGTGCCAAACATTCTGAACTGTAGTCAGTTGGAGAAAATGGATGGAGAGACAAGATTTGGGACAGTGATGAAGAAAGGACCATCTACTAAGTGACGTGTGGGCTGGACTCTGAAGGATGGGTAGGATTTGTAGGTGCAGAGAGAGCAGGTAGCCCAGACACGGACAAGGACGCTGCAGCATGAGAAAGCGCCGCAGGGAGTAATGCACACTAAGAATATGCTTGAAAATATATTCTGGGGAGCAAATAAAAGTGTGCTTCTTCCCTGAAACCATGGCAGCCTCCTCCTGTCACAACTGCCCGGGTACCAACTCCAGCTCTTCCTGTGGCCACAGATCCTTTTTCAAACCCAGGAAGTCTCCTCTTCTCTCGTCTGTTAATATTTCACTCTCTACTGAAAACTTCTATTGCTATATGACATATGGTGTCTCTTCATCATTTCAGAATACTCTCCCCACCAACCCAGCACTGTACCAGCTACTGTCTGTTCCTTTCTTCTCCTTGGAACATAGCTCTTCAGTGTAATTGTTCATTTTCACTACCTTAGTGACTTGGCTTCCCCCACCTCCCTCCCCTGCTTCTCTCTCCAGGGTTTCTCTGTGTAGCCTTGGCTGTCCTAGACTCTATTTGTAGACCAGGCTAGCCTTGAACGCCTACCTCTGTCTCCACTAGTGTTGGGACTGAAGGTGTGCGCCACCACTCCTGGCTGGCTCTCATTTTTGAAGTTTACTAAAATCAGGTATTCACCCCCACTACACCATAGCCGTTCTGATGGAGCTGGCGGACGGTGCTAAAGCCAACGGTGAATTTTTAGTCATCATATCACTCAAGCTCTCAGAAGTTTTCCCAGACTTAGAACTCTCCCTCTTCTCAGTTTATCTGGCTTCAAGGACGCCAACCTCTGGCTTTTCTTTCCACCTCAGCAAGCTGGGCATGCTCTATCTTCTTTGCTTTTTTAAAAATTTCCAAAGCTTATCAATGTGACTGGCCTGGGGCTTAATCTTGGTCCCTTTCCTCCTAAGCTGCTCTCAGCCCTTGGTGATCTGACCCAGTCTCGAGGCTTCCAGTGCTATCTCCATGTGGACACCACTGAAATCTGTGTCTCTAGCCCAACCCTTTCCCCAGAAGTTCTGACAGACTCAATCACTTGCTTGCCGCATGTAATACCTAATAAATACCTCAAGCACAGAGTTTCTAAAATGGAATGTCTATTCTTCTACCTCAAACCATTTCCATGTATTATCTCCCCTGTCTCGATTATTGGTAGCTCTGTGCTGTGCCTTCTGTTGCGTAGGCCAAACGTCCTGCCATCCTCATCAAGTCTTATCTTGCACATTACACATTGAATCCATCCATGTAAATCCCATCAGATCGGCCTCCTTCCCCACTTCTTCCTACGTTAACTGTTGCTTTAGTTCGAATGGATTACAGCAGATGTCTCCCAGTTGTCCTCCTGCCTGCTATCCCAGCGCTCCTATACCCTGGTTACAATGTTACAACCACATTTTGACCTTTTCCAAAGTCAGAGAGGGATGCTACTTGCTAGAATAATCCTCAGTCAAAGTCCTTACTACTCTACGTGACTCGGGAAAGTCTAAAATCATTAAAATTATCCAAGCACTTCCAGCCACATCACCTCTGAGCGCACATCATTTCCCCTGGTCTTGTGCTGCTTCGGCCATGACAACCCTTCTGTTGTTCATTAACCTGGAAAATCCTTCCCTGGGTTAGCTGATTGGCGAGCCTCCTCACGTTCTTCTAGTCACTATTTAAAATTCACTTTTTATGTCACAGAAAACAGGTTTTGTAGTATCTTATCAATTGGAACTCGCAGGCATTATATGACCTAATAGTTCCATTCCCAAGTGAACTAAAACAACATGAATATTTATAGTAACTTCTTCCTATTAGCCAGTCACCAGACACTAACTGTGTGTCCATTAACAGATGGGTAAACAAATTGTTTCACCACCAGTTTTTGGAATGCTAGTAAGCAATGAAAATGAAAGTGCTATTGATACAAATAACATGAACGGACAACAATAAGTTAGATGAAGGAAGCCTTGATTCCTTTTGTATGGAATATCCAGAGCAGAGAAAACTGATTTATAGACAGAAATCAGATCAATGACTCCCTGAGCCTGGAGGTGTTAAGGGGATCAGCATCACCGGGTGCACAGGACTGTTCCTGGGTGACAGGAACATTTTATATTTTGTTTGTGTGGTGGCTGCTACTAATCCATTAACAATTATTAAAATTCACCCAAACTATACAATTAATTTAAAAAGAGAAAGTGAAACAATAAATAAAGGAAGTGAAAATGCAAATAGCCAAGTGCTGAGGGTAAAGAACTCAGAATTAAGAGCTCCCTCCCTGCTCACATGAGGCCAGAGTGGGAGCACTGCCAGTGCTATTCTCTGTGCTCACATGAGGCCAGAGCGGGAGCACTGCCAGTGCTATTCTCCGTGCTCACATCAGGCCAGAGCGGGAGCACTGCCAGTGCTATTCTCCCTGCTCACATCAGGCCACAGCAGGAGCACTGCTGGTGCTATGCAGTAAGCCCAGGGCAGAGTCCTCCATTGTTCACTCACTTGGATCTTTATTTCTTGTCTATCCTAACTCTACAAAACAAACAGTAATAGCGACAGGAGCAGAAGCAATGACTGACGGGGCGTGGGATGCACTGTAAGTGGGGCTCCCCATTCTCCACTCCCGCAGCTCATGCCTGCATACACTTCCCTTCAGGCCAGGCAAGACCTGGGCCTGTTTCTAGCCAGCTGCATGTGGCAACTCTGAGGGAATGAGACTCCTGGACATGTGCTAAGTCTCTCAGCGGCAGACAGAGGGTCAAGGCCTCTCCTTGCGGATTTGAAGGCGTGATGGAGTGAACGCCCACAGGACAAGAAGCAATAGGCGGCTTCAAGACCCTGCAGGCAGTCTCTAGCTAGCTAACACAGTGGTTCTCAACCTTCCTTTGACCTTTACGATTCCTCATGTTGCAGTGACGCCCCCCCAACTTAAAGTTACTTTTGCCACTACTTTATAACTATTAATGTTGCTTTTGTTAAGAATTGTAATATAAATATCTGCCATTGACTTCTGTGAAAGGTTCACTTGACCCCCAAGGACGCCGTGCCCTACAGGCTGAGAACTGCTGAGCTAGCATTTAAGACAAACCAAGGGTCTCAACTCTACAACCACAGGTAATAGATTCTGTTGACCACCTGAGGGAGCCCAGGAGAAGACTCTTCTGTAGACAACATTGCAGACTGAGCAAGACTGTGGCTCTTAGGACACTAGCAGAGAACTCAGCTAAGCTGTTCTGTGACACGTGTGTGCGCATAACAGTGTATGTACATATGTGCATGTACATATGTCTTTTTTTTTTTTTTTTTTGGTTTTTCTAGACAAGGTTTTTCTGTGTAGCCTTGGCTTTCCTGGACTGACTCACTTTGTAGACCAGGCTGGCCTTGAACTCACAGACATCTGCCTGCCTCTGCCTCCCGAGTGCTGGGATTAAAGGCGTGCGCCACCACGCCCAGTGTGCACATGTCTTTGCAGTCACTGTATAACTATGGCAGCCCTAGACATTCTTTGGTACCATAAACTCATTCTCTGCTCTTACACATTTGAACCCTGCTATTGTCAGGATGTGGTTTGTTCTCCAGTGAGTCAAGCTTTGAAACTTTGATCCCTATGTGCCAATGCCGAGGAGGGATGGAACCTTAAGAGGTTGAAGCCTAAGCGGGGTGGTGGTGGCACGCGTCTTTAATACCAGCACTCAGGAGGCAGAGGCAGGCGGATATCTGAGTTCAAGGCCAGTCTGGTGTACAGAGAATTCCAGGACAACCAGGACTACACAGTAAAACCTGGTCTCAACAAAAGGAAACAACCTTGCCTCCCCCCCCCAAAAAATAACAAAACAGTAAATAGAGAGGTGGATTCCAATGGGAAAAAGGAAGAGAGTGGTTTTCATAGGACCCTCATTAGTTCTTATTAGAGGAAGTTGTTATACAAACTGCTCTCCACCCCACTTCCTGTCTCAGCATGAGATCTCTATCTCCTTCTCTCTCTCTCCCTCTCTTTCTTCTCTCTCTCTGTTTCCCTCTCTCTCTTCTCTTTCCCTCCCCCCTCACCTTTTTCTCCTTCCACCTCCCTCTTGCTCTCATTCACACTGTGATGCCAACCAACATGACACAGTACAATCAAAGGGACCTTACAAGATCTTTCACATGAATTTTGGACTTTGAACCTCTGAGAACTGAATTCTAAATAAACTTCTACTAGTTATAAGGTACCAGCTATAAGTATTTAATTACAGTAATAGAAAAGGGACTAATACAAATATATAGATTCTTTTGCACTGTTCTACTTTTTTTTTTTTTAATTTTTCTCCCCTAAGAGTTTCACTTTGTAATTACAGAGTTATTTACTGTTCACTGTCCACCCATGCTAGACAAACTCCATGAAGTCTCACCTGCTTTGTGCATTAATGTTTACCAACAACCTCCAGCAGAACAAAGAACACACACACACAGGCGCACACACACACACACACACACACACCCCTAAAAAAATCTAATGTTCCAGATTAACCTAGCTTGTTTTTATCCCAGCATGGACAGGAAACAGCTAACTACTACCTGTTAAGCATTGAAATGCAGTCTAAGTCTGTTCTTCCCCAAGATTTAAAAAACAACAACAATAACAAAAACAGAACAAGAACAACAAAAAATCCTACTATCCTTTTAATTCTTCTTTTATTTTGTTTGTGGGCTTGTTTTAGTCCAGGCGTAGGCCAGCCTCAACTGATTCTCCTTCTGCCTGTTTCCAAGAAACTGGGACTCTACAGGTGTGCCACAATAGTCAGTTTATGATCTCATTTTTGGTTAATTTTAATACTGTTTGAATCACTTCCTGTTTCATCTGACCTCAGAGCATACCAGCCTGACAGGGCACAGTACAGCAAGGACAGCCCTGGTTCTATTACATTCCATGCAATTTCTGCCTGATTCACTAGTCAAATGAGGCCAGCGCCATCTTCTACCACAAACCCATCAACAAGGCAGTCCCCCTCCCCTTGCCACAGTCCTGGCAGAAGCCATCAAGGCACAGGTGCCCCCTTGCCAAGCTCTTTCTGCTTTCAGCCACCTTTGATACCCTGGGAGCTCACCACTGAAAAACAGCATTTGCATTTGAAAGAGTGGGGAACTTTAAACCCCAAAGAATGTGCCAAGGCTTTGTGTAGTTAGTAAGAACTAGAGCATGTAGCTGCTGGGGTACCAGGCAGACTCCCTGCGCCTACTTCTCCTTCACAGATCTCTTTCACAGGCTGCTCTGTGGCAGAGAATAAATATAAAAATGTATAAACTGGATCCTGACACGTAGCACTCACTAAACCCCTCTACTTTTTTTTTTACCCCTGGGATTAAAATGGAAAGTGTTTAGTATTTTGAGGAGGCAATGAGACCAGGCCTGGGACTGGAAACCCCTCTTGGAGCTACAAAGCTACAAAATGGTCATTTCCTGCATGACTTTTATGTCATTTTATATCACTTCATAGCAAGACCCTTAGGCACTAGCTACCGACTCTGGCTCCTTTAAGAGGTAGGAAGAAGAGAGAGAAATTAGGAAGAGGCTGAGGGTCATATTCTAGGAGGAAGAATCGCTTTGTTGAGTGATGATACCACCTTGAAAGGGCAGCAGGTCATGCAGGTCTCTTTATGCGACAGAACCAGCTTTCCCAAGGATGAAGGAGCCCCCCCCCCCTCTTAACTCCACCTTTACAGATGATACAAGAACAAGTTACTACAGTCTAAGCTGCAGAGTGCTCTGAGACACCAAAGGTTGGGCAGCAGGCTGAGCTTCCTTGCGACCCAGGTTTGAATAAGACTTAGAACAGATACGGCTTCTTACCTCTTTGGGCTCACAGGTTTCATACCTTCCTTAATTTTAGTACCAAGAAGACCCTGGATGAGCTCTGGGCCCATCCATTCCTGGTCTGGGAGCAGAGTGGTGGTGTGGCCCTGTGGCATCATGCGTGGACAAGACCGGAGAGGGGGTAATGAGAGGACCGGACATTGCTAAAAGTGGCTAGAGTCACGTTGCCTTCACAGGCACCAGCCATCCCAGTTAGAGTCACAGACAGGATTCCCCTAGAAGCCTTAAAAAGAACTTGCAAACGCCTCCTCCGGGCGCCGCCATATTGTATGACTAGCCAACCTCTGCATACAGGCTGTTTCCGCAGAATAAATTCTCTTTGTGTTTGCATACTATTTGAGTCTGGGGTGTTCCTTTAGGGATTTTCAGTCCCTTACAGACCAAGTTTGCATCTATGCTGTGTAGAGATGCCCAGGTTGACTAGAGAACACCAGACAGGGATATTAGCTCCAGCGCGTCTGAGAAACGCCACTGCCTGTGGCTTTGTGGAGAGAACCCGAGATCTTCCAAGAAATGGTGATGTAAGGATGAACTGACTTCGGGTCCACACTCTCTTTGTGCTAGAGATCATGACATTGAATCTGGCAGCTTCCTCAGCATTAATGTTGAGAAATCTCTCTCCAAACCTCTCTTCGGCTGTTTAAGACCCTGTGTGCATGAAGATATGACTTCTATGTGGCAGCCAAACTTCCCAAAGGCTGGGAGACAGGAAGCTGCCATTCCAAGGGAGCTCGTGCCTTTTATTCCCTCCCAACCTACTCAGGCCACGTTTCCAAGCAGTGGGTATGGAAGCTGCCCAGTGCAGCCCGAAGTCACTTCTAAAGTTGCTTGGCAAAAGCCACCTGACTATCGCTCAACTCTCCTCAGAACGGTATGCACTGAGTCTGCCTCCCAGCGTGTGATCAGATTAGCTGCTATCTCACAGGATAGGGTGGGCTCGTTTCCAGCATCTCACCTGCCCCCATCCATCCAGTGCTTTCCCCAGGGCTGATACAGCCTTACTTTTTCCATGCAATGGAACTTGTTTAGATGAGATGAGACTAGCCAAAGCAGAAGAAAATGCCCAGAACAAAAGCACTGGGGAGGGACAACACAGGTGGAGAAAACGACTTATTTTCTTTTGTTATCACAGTATAGCCTCAGTCGCCTGTGAAGAAGTCTAGCGCCTATTGTGTGTGCCATTCTATTTTAGCCCCCTACAGGCAAAGGGGGAAGAAAAACTAACTTCTCGGAGAGCACAGACATCTCTTGAATTCTTGTTGTAGATGGAAGAGCTTCTTGTGAGCCTACGCCTCCTGGATTGCAGTCCCGGCTTGACCGCTAATAGTCCGTGTTACATAAAGTGAGGACATGATTGCCCCAGAGCATGGTGGGAGAGAAGGGTTGTGCTGTTGATACAAGGGAGAGCCCAGCCAGAGGCATCAGGAAGAGTCTAGAGCAGGGAAAGGAAGTAACAGACCAACCCTGGCCGGTACACTGAAGCAGGCCATGAGACGGGAGGGGGGGGGGGATGAGAGAGGAGGAGGAGAGAGAGAGCAGAGAGGAAAGAAGGCTAAGACAAGAGAAGAGAGTACATGGCCGAGGTATACAAGAACCAGGAGCTGGGGGAACTGAGGCCCAGCAGCTGGAGATATTTAGGGTAGGGGCTAGGATGAGAGGAGCTGAGAGGGGCCACAGGTACTGAGGGAGCCTGGAGGCCAGCATGCACTTTGCTTTGCTAATAGGCACCTCAGTCTTTTGAACCTGACACATGTGACATCAGGCAAACTGCCACCCTGGACCTTGATCTCCTTCATTTGTTACGCAGAAGCTGAAAGCTCAGCACGTGGCAACTCTTGCTACTAATTTTATAGGAAAGCAAAGTGGAAGGGCCCTCTGGGTTCTCTCTAGCTCTAAACCGTGCTTCTGTGTTCTTCCTCTTCTGTCTTTCCGGCTAGTCAAGAACACCAAGGCAGCGTTTTCGCCCTCTTCCTCCTGCCCAGACAAGATGCTGATCAACAAAACCTCATTTCCTGTTCATGACAAAGCTTGCACCTGGGCACCGCTGAATCTCCCAGAACCATATTAAACACACCCAGCTCTCCTCATTTGGTTTTACAAACAAGTAAATCCACCCAGTAGGAAAAACTGCTTCTGGCAATGCAGGCTCACAAACCCCAGGCTTTTCCCCTTAGTAACTGTGCTAATTATAACTCCTGCTACCTGGTAACAAGCCTGGCTCCCCAGCATTGGCTGAAGCCAGCCCAGCCCTGCCTATCCTAAGAAGCCATCAGGGGCTGAGTGAGGGAGAGAGGAAAAACTCCCGCTAGGTGCCCAGCCTCACAGACCTCCAGCTGCCAATCCTGGTCCAGCCCAGGGAGTTACACAGTCAAGCCCGCTCAGAAACAGTGGCTTGACCTGGCTAGGAATCTTAGTCCTACCCTTTGTCTCCTCCCTGTCAGTCAGATAGGTATTTTATCTCCTGAACAGAGGGCGCTCTTCTCTGAGCCCACCACCCTCTCCTCACTGAGCCCCTCAGTTTTGTGTGCGGTTTTTCATCCCATTGAATCAGACTTCCCCACCCACAAGAGGGATCTAGCATGTTCTCTGAGTTTACAATCCATCACTGGCTCCTATAAAAAGGCACGAGAAACACTGCACCCTAGATGCACTTCAGTCCCATCCTATGCCTGGTACTTAAATCCAGCAATACCGAACAACTTGAGATTCTGTCCATGAATCCAGAGATTCCTCTACCTCTAGGCTTTTGCTTGTGATAAACCCTCTTCCTTGCACGCCACCCTTGTTGACTGACTAACAACGCTTATTCCTTTTTGGAGTTCAGGGGTCAACTCCTCAAAGACTCCTGTGTGGGTTTCTCCTCCGACTGCTCTATTCACCTGGGGTAGCAACACCTCATCTGAATTCCGTTACACTCTGTCCACTTCTTGGTTATTGCTACCCACCCAGTCCCCCCCCCCTCTCTGATGGTTCACTCATCTTCAAAGGCCCAGTTCCCAACTTAGTACTGGGAATATAGTAGTCGCCTTATAAAGGCTTACTGAAGAGGAGATGGAGAAACCTAAAGATCCCCCGGATCTGTCCTCTGCTTGCCTTTCCAGTGTCACCTTCACGTCACCACAAGCCCTGCATGCCTCACATTCCAGCAACACAGGCCGACTGGAAGTGTGCCAGGTACATGGTGTTCTTTCAGGCCGCTGCCATCGTGCTTTGCCTCTTTGGTCCAGAATGCCTTTCCCTGTTCCTTCATGAGTTACAGACAGCTGTGAGCCATCAGGTAGACCCGTGGGGATCAAACCAGGCTCTTCTGCTCTTAACTACTGAGCCCCAACATCTGAATCCTCCACCTACCTTTTCCTGACTGCAGAACCTTGGCCAAGTCCTGTGAGTCTGGGTCTCCTACTTATCCTGTCCCTTTCCCCAGAGGTAAACATGCTGCGATGGACTAGTACCTAAACGGAAACGGCCATTGCTATCATGTGCACTGTAGTCACAGCACTGTGGACACATGCTAGGGAGAACCTACTTTCTCCTCACCTAAACTGACCGCTGCGGCTGCCACTGCCAAAGCGGATGCTTTTCTTCATATATTTAGCAGAGTTGACAATACTTTTCTTCCCTGTTTTTTTGTATGTTTTTTTGAATGCTGTGTAGCTGCACATGTGTATGTAGATAAGCATATGTTATGTGTGAATGCTTGTAGAGGCCAGAAGATGTTTTCTTTACCCACTTTTTACCTTATTCTTTGAGATAGGGTTTCTCACTGAACCTGGAGGTCACAAATTTGCCTAGGGTTGGCTAGCTAGCAAATGCCCTAGTCTGTGCCTCCTTGGTGCTAGGTGTACGCTGCGATGCCCAGCGCCTTTTTTTGTTTGTTTGTTTGGTTGGTTGCTTGGGTTTTTTTGGGGGGGGGGTTCAAAACAGGGTTTCTCTGTTGTCTGGGAACTGCTCTGTAGACCAGGCTGACCTTGAACTCAGAGACCTGCCTGCCTCTGCCTCCTGACTGCAGGGATCTAAAACATGTACCATCATGCCCAGGCTTTGTTTGTTGCCACAAGATTATCGGGGACTGAAGTCAGGTCCGGAAGTTTGCAATAGCAAGTACTTCACTGACTGAGCAATCTCCCCAGACCCTCTTATTCTTTTTTCTTAAGGACTTGTTTGATTATTCTTAACTTTTGGAAAATGTTTTAGTTACAAACACTTTAAGACTTGTTTACGACAGGAAATATGTACAATTAAATTTTTAATAAGAAAAATATGTGATAGGAAAGAGACAAAAGGTTACAGTAGCTAAACTATTTATTTATTTAGTGGTGTCTGTGTGTGTGTGTGTGTGTGTGTGCGCGTGTGTGTGTAGGTCAGAGGTTGACACTGGCTTCTTCAATCCTTTTTCAGCTTACCTTTTGAGACAAGGTGTCTCCCTGAACCTGGAGCTCATTAACTGGTCTGGACTGGCTTTCCAGCAAGCCTGAAGGATCTCCCTGTCTCTGCCTTCTCAACACTGGGATTACAGGCATGTGCCCCAGTCAAACTACTTATAAACAATTCCCTGTTTCTGCACGTGCTCTGTGTGCTGACTGCCACCTTCAGCTTCCCCAGGCTCCTGAAGGCATGCTCATCCATCCTCCTATGGGGAGATACAGTGGAAGGAGGCGGGGAATATTCATCAAACACAAATGTTTGTTAAATATTTGTAGCTTGGATTTGTCTCCTGGACATTAGGATGTACACACACACACACACACACACACACACACACACATGGAGAGAGACAGAGACAGAGACAGAGAGAACAAATGTTCAAAGAAAAAGTTGAAACCAATGTACACTGTAAAATGGTTCATCTGTATGAAAATGGTATTAATCCCTCTAAAATTACACATAGAATTACCAGGTACTCCTACAATTCTTTTTTTTTAAATTTTTTATTATTAATTTATTCTTGTTACATCTCAATGTCTCCTACAATTCTTGTCTGGGTATGGAAACCCAACTCAAGCGGATATTTACCAATTTGTGATGGCAGAAACCTTATTCGCAATAGCCAAGTGGTGGAGGTAGTAGGTTTGGAGAGATACAGACTAACATGTAACGAACTGGTTTTTATAGCCTAAAACACAAGGACATCTAACACAAGCTGTAATGGAAGAACCCGGGGCAGTATGAGAAGCCAGTCACAGCAGGACTGTGTGTTATTGCGTGTATATGAAAAGTGGGAGGGCACAGAGACTGAAAGCAGAGTGAAGACGGCCGAGAGCCAGGGAACCGGAAGCTGGTGTTTCATAAGGACAGTTTTACTCGGTCTGCAGATGGGGGAGTGATGCTCACACACTGTATGAGTGCACAGAACCGCACACTTCAAGTTAGCTGCAAAGATGGATTCTGTTACACATTTTACTATTATACATTTTGTGTGTGTGTGAGTGTGAATGAGTGTGTGGTGGGTGTGTGAAGGAGTGTGTATGTGAGTGTGTGTGGTATGTGTGTATGTGTGTGTGAGTGGTGTGTGTATGTGTGTGTGTGTGTTTTTGGTGCCTGTGGTGAGTGTGGTGTGTGTGAATGTGTGAGTATGTTTATGTGCTATGTGTGAGTGTGAGTGAGTGTATGAGTGAGAGAGAGAGAGAGAGAGAGAGATTAGAAACCAGAGATAAACATTAGGAATCTTCCTGTATTGGTGCTCAACTTAGTTTTTCAGAGGTCTCTCACTGCACCTGAAATGCACTAATTGGGCTAGACTGGCCAGTGAATGCTGAGCATCTGCCTAACTCCATCAATTCTTGTTGTGTTGCCCCCACATACCTGTGCATCCCCTCCCCCCACCACTGACACTGCCATCGCCTTCCACCACCTCTACTCCCAACATCGGAGCTACAAATACGAGCCTTCTCAGAATCTTTCTTCTGATCACTGGGAAGCAAATCCCAAACTAAATTCTGGAGCCCCTCTAATTCTATTTTAATTTTTAAAGTTTTTATTATCTATCTTAACCTTTTTTCTTTTTAAACTTTTCTGTTTAACAAACAAACACTAAGACAAAAGCCTACTTTAACCCAGGCCTACCAGGTCAGCATCATCTATATCATTGTGCCCCACCCCCACCCTGTCCATCCTGTCCTTCTGGAAGATTCTGGGGCAGTAGCACTAATGAAACCACCTGCCATCTCTGATGATAAATGACTTTTGACATGCGCCTGCAGGACCTGCCTGGGGCTGCTCTTAAATTAACCTTTCCATTCTGATAAGTAAAAGGAGATTACTTTAAACCCCTGGTGAAAATTATAGTAGCCAGGCATGGTGACCCACACTTTCAGTTCCAGCAGTCAGAGGCAGAGCCAGGTGGAGGTGGATCTCTGTGAGTTCGAGGTCAAACCGTTCTACACAGAGACTACCAGTTCAAGGCCAGACTGATCGACATAGCTGAGTTCTAGAACTGCCTGGGATACACTGAGAAACCCTGTCTCAAAAAACAAAACTTTTTTACATATTTAAATAAGTAACAATTAATGATAAATAATAATAATGTATTATTCATTATTCTTTATAAATATTATAATATTTATTAATTATTATTAATATTACTACTACTACAGTACAGTAAACACACAAACGGGAGATGGATGTTCTATATTTGCCCACGTTAACTCAGGCAATGAGTGACAGAACCAAGGTTCCATGTCAGGAGTGCCACACTCACCGTTTAGTGTCATTGTGATAGCAGGAGAAGAACAGTTTGGTGGGCAATGAAGCCACAGGGTTGTTCAAAGTATGCTATGTACAAGCCTTAAAGATTGCCTGGGAACAGGATTGTCCACTCTCAACGATGAGAAAACTGGGCTAGCAAGATGGCTCAGCCAGTACAGGTGCTTGTCACTGAGCCTGGCAACCTGAGTTCAATCTTTTGGACCCACACGGTGGGAGGAGAGAACTGACTCCTACAAGCTACACACACACACGCACGCACGCACGCGCGTACACACATACACATGCATACACACAATTGCTACTTAAAAACTTTAAAGGCAAGAAAACTAAAGAGGTTGAGATCTCAATTCAGGCAGCTGACGCCTTATAAAGGAATGAGACAAAGCTCTCTACTTCTGTCTAAAGGCCAAATTCACTTTTGTCTTCCAGCATTATTGGTACTTTCATTTTGGAAGAATGTGTCTTGAGAAATAAAAGTACAGCTGGAGAGATGGCTTGGTGGTTCAGAGCACATGCTGGTCTTTCAGAGGACCCAAGTTTGGTTCTCACCACGCAGGTTCGGCAGTTCACAGCCACTTGTGACTCCAGCTCCAGGCGGATCTAATATGGGACCAGCACTCATGTGATATATATATATATATAATAAAAATAAAAGAATGAAACCATAACCAATTAAGTTAGATTCTCTGCAAAGAAAGTGAAAGTTTTACAGGTAATTCCTTAAAGAAAACTAATGTACACTTTGGAGTGAGTAGTTGTACACTGATCCTCTCTAATCCAGGATGACAATGTTGCATTTCTCTTCAACTTTCTACTCTTGGACTCAGCCTCGTCACATTTTAAATTCCATTTTTAAAATGCAACCTTGAGCCTTTTGAAATGCACAGAAGTCTAGGCAAGAAAATAGTCATCACAGGGCCAAAGACTGGCCGGCGTTTTTCAGCGTGCTGCTTGGAGTCTGTGTGTTGATTACACAGCAGCAGAGCTCACACATCCCAGGCTTGGGCACATTTCTAGTGGCTGCACACCCAAGTAGGAAGAGAAAGTCTGGGATTAGGTAAGAAAAACAAGCAGGTCAGCCATGACGCCACCCAGAAATTACTTACACAGCAGCTGCTGTCCAGCAATGCTATGAAGTCTGTCCTGCAAGAGTCGCCATACCCAGCTGTGGACCACCTGCAGTGTTATCTCTCTTCCCTTTGATCCACTGTTGGGAGCTATATGCCTTAGCGGTTACTCCTTAGCTTGATTTGTATAGTCAATGATATCCCACCCCATTTGCCTGCAGAACTGAACCTGCAATTACTATTTGCTACCACGAGGGGGCAGTGGTCCCTAACCACGTAGGTGTATGTTCCTGTTTATTTGTGCTAAGGGTAAATACCTTTTTTTTTTTTTTTTAGTACATACATGAAATTAAATTATTAATATTTGCAAAATCTGAAGCTTCACGGACACATAACTTTCAACACATAGTAGCTAGTTTCAAAGAACCAGATTTTTGGTTTTTTTAATGTGTAACTCAATACTCTAATAAATTTATGTCTGGTATGATTTTCTCAATTTTCTAAAAGGCCTAGAGGAGAGGAACTCTAGAGCACTTTTTAAACTTGCTTTTGACTTGATAATTTTAGGTTTCAGTATAACTCTGGATTTTACAACTCCTCTTATGGAAAAAACCATTTCATATAGGTTCCTTCCCAATGAAGCATTTATCCACTTCAGCCCCTCCTTCTGCCTGTCTCTCAATCAATTCTTCGCTGTCTTTAAGCCAACTGACCACCTAAGGAAGACTTGCCACTTCAAAAGAAGCACAGGCCCACTTCCCGTCCTGTTCCCCCTGTTTCCTGGAAGTTGCCATGGTGGGATGTTTAGACATCTCACACCAAGACAGTCATTTTTTCCTCTAAAGTTTCAAAGTCTAAAAATAATAAGTAAATAAATAAATATCCACAATAGGCTTGTAGTACATATGTTCATACACATTGGTTTTCTTTAAAGAATTATTTGTACAACACTGAAAATTTTGCAGAGAATCTAACTTAACTGTCTATAGTTAGAAATAAAGTTTTATTCTTAAAGAAATGTTTGTCCAACATGAGAGAAAACTCAAAGTATAGTAACAGATGTCCTCAGAACTGGTTGCCTTACTGTGCAATGCTAGGCGCATAACCCCCGCTGTGTGGTGCTGGGCATGTAACTCTCACTGTGTAGTGCTGGGCATGTAACCCCCGCTGTGCGGTGCTGGGCATGTAACCCCCGCTGTGTGGTGCTGGGCATGTAGCCCCCGCTGTGCGGTGCTGGGCATGTAAACCCCGCTGTGCGGTGCTGGGCATGTAACCCCCACGGTGTGGTGCTGGGCATGTAACCCCCGCTGTGCGGTGCTGGGCATGTAAACCCCGCTGTGCGGTGCTGGGCATGTAACCCCCGCTGCGCGGTGCTGGGCATGTAACCCCCGCTGTGTGGTGCTGGGCATGTAACCCCGCTGTGTGGTGCTGGGCACGTAACCCCTACTGAGTCTTCCCCAGTGATCAATCTTCCCAGCCTCGAGGAACCACGATGTAATTAGCAAGCATGCACATAAGACTCCCCATTACGGTCATGTTATAAAGAGCCAAATCTCTATTTCATGTTTAAAACACCACAGCAGCTACTAGCAAGTACATAACCATTACCTTCTCCTGTAAGTGTGACACTATTACATTTACAAAGTAGTTGATGGAAACTGTATTTCATCTTCATGGCTGTTATTTATTCATATAACAAATGCGTCTCAGTGCCTGAAGCATTATTCTGAATGCCAGCTCTGAAGAGGCTGGAACAGGTTTGGAGGAGTTAAAAGGTTTGTCTAGTGGGGGTTGGGTGGGGGGTTGGGATAGGGTAGGGGGAATGGGGTGGAGGGTGGGTGAGGGGGGTGTGTGGAATGGAGTTGGGGTGGGGGGTTAGGGTAGGGGGGCTTGGGGAGGCTCCTGATGCACTGTTCCCTGAATTTCTGGTTCTTCTATCAAAATAGAACTTTCCTGGTTTCTGTCTATACCTCATCACTACACACTGGGATAGATTCCCCACCCCCACCCTGTCCGTGATGCTAATCATTAAAATGGCAAGCTTGGGGGATAGAGAGATGGCTCAGTGGTTAAGAGCACTGGCTGTTCTTCCAGAGGACGAAGAGTTTAATTCCCAGCACCAATATGGCAGCTCACAACTATCTGTAACTCCAGTTCCAGAGGATCTGACACTCACACAGATTTACATGCAGGCAAATCATCAATGCATATGAAATGATAATGGATATTTTTTAAAATGAAAAGTCAGGTGCCTGGGCATCTATATTCCTAGCACTCAATGGGTCGAAGCCATACAATCACATGTTTAAGCCAGCCAGGATACACAGTGAGCTCTCACCTCAACATGTTCTACCTTTCAAATAAAAAGAAAGTTTAAGTCGGGCACAGTGGCCCACGCCTTTAATCCCAGCACTCAGGGAGGCAAAAGCAGGTGGATCTCTGTGAGTTCAAGGCCAGCCTGGTCTACATAGTGAGTCCAGGACAGCCAGGGCTATAGAGAGAAACCCTGTGTCAAAAAACAAAACAAACAACAACTACAACAACAGGGTCTGGCTTCAGATTCTCGATATACGGTTAGCTTGAACTCCATATCCTTCTGAGTCCACCTCCAGAGCACTAAGGTTGCTGGTATGCACCACTATGGCCAGGTTATGCGCTGCTGTGGCTCAACCCCAGGGCGTCATGTGTGCTACGCAAGCACGGTGAGCTGTCTTCCCAGCCCTAAACCTAGCCTTTAGGGCAGTGTTTCTCAACCTGTGGGATCCCGCATGTCAAATGTTTACATTATGATTCATAACAGTGGCAAAAGTATAATTATGAAGGAACAACAAAATACTCTTATGGTTGGGGTCACCAGACCACGAGGAACTGTATTAGAGGGTCGCAGAATCAGGAAGGTTGAGAGCCGCTGTTGTGACTTCCTCCCCCCAGACATTGTGGCAGCTGCCATAATTTACTTAATCACAGGTCCCCATCCCACCCAGAGCATTTCCTGAAGCATTGTTTCTCCTTAGCCAATACATGGCAGAGAATGGGGCCAACTGATTCAAACAGTAGTCACCTGGCTGTGGGGAAAAGAAAACCCTTTCCCTCCAGTGACCCAGCAGTTGCCCCTTCCGCTTTGCTTTGAGGACACTTCCTGCCGCTACACAGTGAAGAAGTTTGTCTGCTCTCCCAGCCCCGTGGCCCCCACAGCTGTGCATCCCCCTCATCTGTGTCATCAAGTCCCCTGGACCTCTGGCAGCTTCCTAGGAGACAAGCTCGCTCACTCACTCACTGACTCTACAGAGATGGAGAAGACGAAGATGAGCCTGGGAGAGGCCTCGGGAGAGTAAGAAGAAAACATGGGCATTCAGAAAAGGGCAGACGGTTTCCCAGATTTGCCAGTCTATCGTAAAACGGACCAAATCATCATGTAGGTCTCAGCCAGCATCTTTCTCAGATCCAAAAGCTAGCTGATGGCTTCTAAACCTTCCCAGCCTTCGGGGTAGGTCAAGGTGTGGCTCTCTGGTGCAGACAGCTGGGTATTTAAAAGGGAGCTCTGATAAAACGGGAGGCAACCCACCCTGGACACCTGCAACCTTCACAACCTCTTGCCTAGACCCTAAGGGGCCTGAGGAAATCAATGTAGTGACCAGCCAGGAAACTTAATCCTTGTAACCCATCAGGGCTTGAAGTCCTCTTACCAACTTGCTGTCTCATCTCAGCCTCAGCTCTGCCAGCCCACTTGCAACAATCAAGACAGCCCTCCCTGTCCGGAGGAGGTCATTCTCCCTCCTGCCTCGATCAACTGTTCTAATGGGTACCCTATTTTCTATTCTAGAGCAAACAGGACTAAGACATTTACTATTCTGCATCAGATGTGTATCTGCTTGACTGCCTTCAAACAAAAATATGAATTTCTCAATGAAAAAGGTATCCTCCATTGTTGTGGCTCATACCACCATCTTTTCTCCCAAGACCCAAAGCCAGAAGAGGCCTTCAGGGCAATGTGTGGCCAAAGTCACTTCCCCCAGGCTCATTTAAAATGCAAATTTCCGTGCTTCCCCGTTCAGCCCTTAAATGTGAGTGTCTGGGATACACACCGGATCTGTGGATATGCGTTTTAGTCCAGGTGTGTCGCAACTGGGTTTGGAGCCTTCTGGCTTTGCGCAGCCCCCTCCAGCGACAGAGAAAGAAGGACAAACGCGAGCCCAGAGAGGGGAATGGGTTTGCCTGAGGTCACAGGAAAACGCCCAGATAGAGCCCTGTCCATCGCAGGACAGCAGGACGCCGCTGGCCCTAGACAAACAGTCCCAGGTGCACCGCACTCACTCACCCGCTTGTAGACATCTTCCCGGCTGGCCTCATATTTCTGTTGCATGCGCTCCTCCAGGAAGTAGATGCGCAGCTTGAGGCTGAAGTTCTCCTTCTTCAGGTCATTGAGGTGCTGGGACAGAGTGCGATATCCATTAGACATGGTGGGCGACCCATGGGGAGGAGCATGCCCGATCGCCCCCTCACCCCAGGAACTCAGTGCAGCCTTGCCACAGCATGGAGCGGGCAGGCTGGGACACTGCTAAGGTTGTGGAACCCCCGAAGGCCTAAGGCGACATGGCCGCTGTTGGTTTGTTCCAGGACCTGGGACTAGGCTCTCGGCTCTGGGTGCTGGAGCACAGCGAGCTTTCTTTTTTTACCTCAGGGAGATATTTGCGGAATCCCTGACGGAGGAACATGCTGTGTGAACACAGACACAAGTGGCAGTAACCCGACTCCAAACAGGACAGGGCTGTCAACCGCTGCCACCACTCTCCGAGCTCCCCCCCCCCCTCCACCACCACACCGGAGCGGCAAGGCTCAGTGGGCAGTTAGCTTTTTGGATAGAAAGAGGCTAATGGCTAACCCCCCCGCCCCCCCCACACCTATACTCTTCCCGGAAATAGGAAAATGGTGGCTAAGGTGACACTGGGGTTGCAAGGGCAAGAGGGCACTGCAAGTGGGGTGGGAGGAGGGGGTGGAGGGGGGTGCAAGTAGAAGCAAGAAATAAGGTAGCTTTAGAGAGTTCATGTCCACCAAGTGGCCCACAGAATAGTGACCAGAGCCAAGTAGCCTCTTTCTGCCACGTGTAAATCTTAAAGCTCTACTGACAGGACCACAGAGGACTCCAATTCCCCTTACTGATCCAGAGCCAGTGTCTTCAGCCTTTCTCCCTGTCTGTTAGGGGCTGTTGAGTTTTAGGCTTTATCCCCCATCCTCTCTGCTCCCCATACACACCGCGCAGTCAAGAGTGAATCTTAGCAGACAGGGACCTTTGCAAACTGGTTTTCAGTGGAGCAAAGGGAGGCCCAAGGGTTCCACCCTCTGGGGATTAAGTGTGGGAGTGCTTGGGGAAGGGGGGGAGGAGGCTGGCGACATCCCGGAGACCAGAGATTTCAGGGCCCCAACTCTCGCACCTGCCTAATGGAGCCCAGCCATCATCACCAGATCCTGCTCGTAAAGCAACTTAAGACCCTTGAGTGACAGCTGCACCATTAGCAGGAAGTATTATTTATGCTACATCACATGGGACTTTGAAGGTGACTGGGAGGCAGCCCCGTAGCACAGATCCCAAAAGAGGCTCTTCACTTAGTCATCCCAGGTTGGAAAAATTACTATTAATGTCTGAGATAAAGAAAATTTTAAAAATTTTTTGAATTTATTGCAAACATCCATTTCTCCTCCAACCTACCTACTTTTCAACTTTCCCATTCTTTCTGGACCTTTATAATGGTAAGAGTTAACCTTTTCCTCTAGGTAAAGATAAAGCTGGGCCAGTGGCGCACGCCTGTAATCCCAGCACTCAGGGAGGCAGAGGCAGACAGGTCTCTGTGAGTTTGAGGCCAGCCTGCTCTACAAAGTGAGTTCAGGGCAGCCAAGGCTACACAGAGAAACCCTGTCTCGGAAATACAAAACAACCACAACTCCAAAGAGCGGCTACAAACTTGGTCGCAGTATGTTAAGGTGTGTTTTATACAGTAATCTTTGACATTTCTGTCTTTCAAACTCTTTATATTTTGCATTCACACACACACACACACACATACACACTTATTCAATGGTGTGTTACAATCTGATAATTTCTCTTTCTCTTTCTGGGAGTGAGCTGCTAAATTGGCTCACTGTATAGCAGGTAAATCTTAACCTGTAGTTTGAAAACACTGAGTCTAAGGGAACCCAGAAGAAAATGATTAGTTACTAGTGGGAAGCTAACAGGGAACGCTTTGCCAGAGACTGGACTTGCAGTTTGCCATGAAAGACAGGAAAAGGTAAATCGGGTGGCTTCAGGAATCCAGAATGAGAACCGTGCAACGAAATAGTCTATTTTTCTAGAAGGATGAGATTGTAAGAAGGGAACATGTGTCTTGCTATTATAATACAAAAATACTTCACATTAAAAAAAAAACTACTCATTTAAAAATCTGTACATAAAAATCCTACATTTCCATTAAATCCTTAACTTTCAGAATAGGTGAAGTTCATTGAGAGTGATGATGAGGAGAAAAATCAAAACTAAAATGACACTTTTCTGAGCACGTGGGTATATTCCTATAATCTTAGCTTCTTGGCAGGCGAAGGCAGGAGGATTACTGATGCCCCGAAGTTTGAAGCCAGCCTGGATAACATAAGGAAGCCATGTTGACAAAGTTTCTGGTACTAGTCCTGCTACTAACTATCTGTGTGACCTAAGGGTGTACCTCTCTGGACACAGACCCATCCTCATCTAGAAAATGAAATGGGCAGGCACAGAATGGGTTAGTAAAAATATTACCACTTCCATTTGCTCAAGGGGGTCGGATTGCCAGATCACACACAGTGTGTAGTTAGGTTTTAGTTGTCTAACTTGAATTCTTTTTTTTTTTCTCTCTCTCTTTCTCTCTCTAAATCACATACAATAATTTCATTAAAATGGTTAATTAAGGAAATAAAAGCATGTAAGAATTTGGATATCTCTGTGGCTGAGGTTTTTCCTATACACTTACTCTTATTTTCTTCTGTTCTGTTCCTACCCCTTCTCCCCCTTTACTGTGGTGGTTTGTTTTGTGTTTGCATTTTCTTAACGTCAGCACTTACATGAAGGCGAGTCCTGGCCGATCTAGGTTTTCTTTCCCCACAGGCTTCCTTCCATGTTTAATCCACATTTAGTTCTATGTTTTATCTCCCCAGTGAGCCAGTCTTGGTCTTCTCACCACACACCCAAAGTTTTGCTAGGGAGGTCAGCTTGAACAGAATACTCTCGCAACAGACTTCCTGACATGAGTCCAACCTGTCTACCAGAATCTGCCACAGGTTATAGCCAAGGAGATGCCTTTACAATGCAAAGTTTGTCAGGACTCCTCCTGGGCATCTATACGTCCCTCAGGCTACGGAGAAAATTATCTCGCATTTCTTTAAGACACCCCACCTCTTTTCCTCTTTCAGGTCCTAGCTGGAATTCCATCAAAAATCATACTTGTTCTGCCCTGGCTCTCTTCCCCTTTCAAAAATCCCAGGAAAGTGAGCCAGATATGGTGGCACACACCTGTAATCCCAGCATCTAGGGAGGCAGAGGCAGGTGGAGCTCTGTGAGTTTGAAGCCAGGCTGTTCTACAGAACAAGTCCAGGACAGCCAGTGCTACACAGAGAAACCCTGTCTCAAAACAAAAACAAAAAACAAAACACAAACAAACAAATGCTAGAAAACAAATACTAACATTCACCAAGTGTTCATGTACCGCCTTTGGATATTGCTTTTATCGTCTTGGTGGATTACTGGGACCATTTAGAATTCTATGACTTCCCATGTAGACTCTAAACTCCTGATTCCTCTATTGCCATAAAGGGCCAGAGAGTTACATGTCTGCTCTTACAGTCTCTGCAACAACTGAATACCACTTCTGCAGGAACAGTCACCCAGCAGTGCAGCTACAGACTGCCTACAATTATTTCAGAGCACAGTGGTTTGGAGACTGGCAAGGAATATTTTGTGCCTGTATTCTCTTGGCTTGATACTTATTGGGCACTCCCTAAAATTATCAGTGGAGTTAATGACTAGATAAGTATTCTGTGTTTTGTTATATGTTTTGCGAATCCACTGTCTTTTAAATGGGTTAATTTGCACAAACTCTCTTCCTAATGTAGACTTCAGGAGAATGGCAGGTGCCAAGAAGTTTCATACTTCAAGCTCACAAGGTTAGGACACATTGCCCCCCTCCAGCTGACCTTAAAATGAATTCACCTTAGCTACATGTGCCTTTCCTCCCAGCCTCCCTGACATTAACTAGACTTTCCCCACTTCTCCACAGTGCGAGACTCTGTCCCTTCCCTCCTGCAAAGCCTTAAAATAGACTCCATTGCTTACCCTCCTCCCCCACTGTGTGAGACCCACCCCTTCCCTTCAGACCCCAACACACTCTTCTCCAGCGTTAAATAAATCTTGTGGCCTCAAGAAATTAATCTGCCCCCACGTCCCCTGTTGAATTTGAAACTTTGTAACGGTTTGCTTTAAAGCTCCAAAGAAATCAGCTTTCTTAAAATGGCAATCGTAGGAAAATGATACTTTGTTTACTTAACTTCCTAGGTTTACAGGCCTGTGAGGGTTATATTTACCTCACTGGTAGAAAGCGCCACTTGAACACTAATATCTCCTACTTGAGAGGTCTGAATCTGAACTCCTGAGCATCCTTAGAAAATGGTCTTTCCTGGTTGGAGCCCATTCCAACCTGTTGTAACTCAAGATTTGCAGTTGATGAGACCAAAACCTCTGAGTCACTCCTGACTCATTATCACACACACACCATCTCATGTGTCTGCAAATCCCACTGTTTACAACACACATGCATCAGAAATACGTGTAGTGGATGCCATGGGCCCTTGCCACAGCATCTCGTCCACTGTGTTCCAGATCCTTTGGCCCCTCCCCCAAGTTACCTGAGTAGCTCCCCTTTCCTGGTGTCTCTGCTGCTGCCCTTGTTTGTCAATGGTCTATCCTAACCATAGGGCCTGTGTGGCCCTGTTTAATATACCATGTGGCTTCTCGGCTGGAAACAGCCAATTCCAAGTAGATGGTGATGGTAATTCAACATTCCTTAAAGTTCAGGCCCCTGGTGGATCTGGGCCCCATTTCCTCGCTTCCTCCCTCTCCGCTCCCTCCTTTTCCTTTACTGCCCCTCCCTCTGTTGTGCTGTACCTCCCACCTGCACATGCTGTTCCAGCTGTGCTGGCTAGTCGTGATCTTTCTCAAAAAACAGTCAAGAGCCGTGTTCCCCTGGGCCTCTGAGGCAGCTGGTCTCGCAATGTGGCGTGCTCCTTTTGAGATAGCTGCCGAATCTTCTTCCTACAGAGCACCTCATTGAAAACCCTACCCCACACCCACCCCAGCACTCCGTTACTTTAAGATGACATCCCATTATATCTCTTTGATTCTGCATTTACCCAGGTATCTGACATTTCTCTCCGTCAGCATGCACTCTCCATGAAAAAACCGGGAATGGGTCTGCTTTGCCACTGGTACCAAAAATAGTACCTAGTATACAGGAGGCGCTCAATGAATGAGTGCTGGGTGAAAAAATAGACAGATAATTAACTTACTAACATCTCTGTTCTCAGTGGGTTTGACTGTACTAAAATTCAGTTTGCATGCCTGAAGACATTTCTCCATAGAAACAGGTTGTTTTATAGAGAGAGTATTCTAGCAAACTCGTGTGAACGGTGCACAATCTGGGCTTTCTGCATGAGTTCTGACAGGATGAGGGGTAATATGTGAATGTTAGGACACAAGGACATTATAAGAAAGCCACAGTCAGGAGGAACCGGGGATTTAGTCAGGGGAGGTTGTCTAGGCAGGTTCCATGGAGAACTGGAACTTCTTTCTCCTTACAGATAGAACCAGGCCTGCATGGATGGAGGCAGCATGAAGAAGCCAAGCATAAAAGTACAGAGGACTCGTCTAGGGCTGTAGCACTTGGGGAGAACCCCGCTGAGGAGGCCGTGGCCATCAGGGGAGGACCCGAGAGTTTCCTGTTTGAGGCACGTCCTGATGAGGAGATGAGGAGAAAGATGGTGGGGTAGAGAGGTTCTTTCCTTTTTTGTTTCTTTCATTATCATCATCATTATTTTGGGTTTTTTGCTTTTTGTTTGTTTTGTAGCATTGCAAGCAAACCCCCATATCCTGGGCTGTATACGTGAACCCCCATATCCTGGCTGTATACGTGACATAGTACACCAGCACCTTCAGGCCTGTTGTACCTGGCGAAGATCCACATTGCTTAGGACAAAAACTGCAGGCTCTAAGCATTTCTTGGTTTTTGTTTTGTTTTCTTTTTTTTTTTTTTTTTTCTCCTCCCCATAGTACACTTCACATTCCTTCCTCCTCTGTCCAGTTTCCTTCCAGAGATAAATGGCTCCCCTCTGTTCCTTCCTGAGCTTCTCCTCTCTGCGTCTTTCATAATATATTAGTCCAGTCTTGAAAGAAGGCTGTAATGACTCCATCAATGCCAGCAGTGGGAAGAGAATTACCACCCAGCTGTCGTAAGCCATGCTCCATTAACAAGGCCAACTGTCAAGCCAGCCTTTAAAAAACTCAGCTTGACATTTGCTTAATCATATTCAGACCCCCCAGATAGTGCCTATAATAGACTTGCTTGAAAACATATTATTCTCTTAGCATCTCTTAGCATTTTTTTTATCCTAAAAACACAGTTCCTCTGGACCAGAATTAATCATCTGAATAGTCTCATTCTTTTCAACTGTAATATAAATTCTATAATTTGAACTTAACTGATAGAATGTCCTGATATTTCATATTTTGTGTTATTTGGGGGATGGTTATGTAGTTTTAAATGGCAATCCAAGGAAGGCAAGAAAAAAAAATTTTTTTTTTTTTCGAGACAGGGTTTCTCTGTGTAGCCTTGGCCATCCTGGACTCACTTTGTAGACCAGGCTGGCCTCGAACTCACAGCGATCCGCCTGCCTCTGCCTCCCGAGTGCTGGGACTAAAGGTGTGCGCCTTAAGTATCCCTGTGTGATGCATTTGAAATCACCCAGCATTTACCCTGGACCAGTTTTTCAGGGAGTGTTTGGGTTTAACTAGGAAGGGAAGTCCCACACCCACCATGTTCTGGGGCCTCAAGCTGACCTGAGAAGAAATAAAGTAGCAACAAGCTGAGCTCTGCAATCACCCCCTTTGCTTCCTGCCTGTGGGCGGCATGAGACCAGCCTCCTCACGCTCCCTTCACAGACAGACCGGCTCCTGTTGCCACAGCCACCGCCTCTCAAACCGTGAGCCAAACCTCTCCTTCCTTCACTCTTGTGGGGTATTTGATTATGGCAATCAGACAAGTACCTGATAGTGAATTAGCCACTTATAAAAAGGTAATATGTGATCACATGCGAGTATGCAATTGTGGAGAAGCTTTTGAGCCAAAGACACCTAGGTCCAAATCTGAGCTCTGATGTATTATTATTATTATTATTATTATTATTATTATTATTATTATTATTATTATTATTATTATTATTATTTATTTTGGCTTTTTGAGACAGGGTTTCTCCGTGTAGCCTCGACTGTCCTGGACTCACTTTTTGGACCAGGCTGGCCTTGAACTCACAGAGATCCACCTGCCTTTTCCTCCCTGAGTGCTCGGATTACCGACATACACCACCAAGTCCAGCGCAATGCTATTTTCTAACTGTGTGATTTGGGGGACTTCAGAGAAGTTGAAAATAGGAAAACTGTGTGCGGGTCTCGGGGGCTGCCAGGAGGCTCACAGCCACATTTGTGTCGGTAACTTCTAGTTGTCTGCCTTAGATAACTAGATAAAAATAGAGGGTGGGTATCTAAACAATTATCTCATTATCATTCATACATTCCTGTGGCTTGTGAAACAGCTCATAACTAAAAATAAACTGCCCTTAAAGGAACAAAACTGGGAACAGCAAGGAGGCAGCTATCAATTTTGTGGAGATACATTGCCTCTTTAGTAGAATCAGACATAGTGAACTTATGGCCATACACCATAACTGTAGTGAGTATTTATGTTATCTGAAAGGGGACTTTGATGGGGCTATTAGATCAGAAGGAGAGATTTTTTATTTTTTTATTTTTTTCTGAGACAGAGCTCTCTTTTTTTTTTTTTTTTAACATTTTTTTTATTTAATTTTAATTTATGCACATTGGTGTGAAGGTGTCAGTTCTTGGAGTTACAGACAGTTGTGAGTTGCCCTTTGGCTGCTGGTATTTGAACCCCAGTCCTTTGGAAGAGCAGGCAGTGCTCTTAACCACTGAGCCATCTCTCCAGCCCCGAGACAGGTGTAGCCCTGACTGTCCTGGACTCGCTCTGCAGACCAGGCTGACCTCGAACTCAGAGAGATCTGCCTGCTTCTGTCTCCCGAGTGCTGTGATTACAGCCGTGCACTACTGCATCTGGCTGAGCGAACTTCTCAGATTTCTGGCCAACTTGGTTTTGTGTTTGAACGTTTATTTCCTATAATTCCTTGGACATGGTTATGCTGTCTCCATTACAACAGTCCCCATTGCATAGGATTTACAGTGCAGACAGCACTTGCATGAATATTACTTCATTACACCCTTACCATCACCTCTGAGGTAAGTGACAGGATTGCCATAGGCCATGCTTCCTGCAGCTGGCTCCACATCGAGCAGTTATCTGGACCTCTTTCAGCACATCTGTGACCTCTATGCGCCTGTGACACACCTGTGACTAACAAGTTACTTCCTCTTCTGCCCCAGGCCTCCAATACCTTTCCAAACTGCATCTGAGCGGTAAGTAATTGGCCCTGTGCCCTTAGGGGACCTGACTGAGCCTGTGCCTAAAACAAAGACAAAACAAAAATCCTTTTCTCTATTTTCAAGACGAATATAGCAAAGTCAGCTCTCAAAAGATTGCATAATTACCATATGGGCCCAGAAATCATCTCCTCGACACAAACCCGAATAATTAAAAACAAACGGCTCCATAAAGTGTGAGCATGATGCTCGCCACAGCACCATCCCTGATAGTTCGAAGAGGGAACATTCAAAATGTCCTTGAACTGAACTTAGGATATCCATGTAACAGAACACTGTTCACCCCTAAGAGTGATGCTCTGATGCGGGCTGCCACGCGGGTGAGCCCTGAAAGCACTTACTAATGGGGAAAAGTAGGTCCAGAAGGCCAGATGATGTATCACTTCTGTAGGGAATTCTCAGAATGGACAAATCTAAGTGGGGATACTAGACTAGTGATCTCCATGAGACAGGGACAGGGGAAACATGGAGAGGCTATCGTGGGCGTGAGGCTTCTTCTGAGGTATAGGAATGTTCTGGAATTAGGTAACAGTGACACCTGCACAATCGGGATTGTGCACTATATCTATAAAAGTGTAAATTTAGTGAGGTACTTAAATTGTGTCTTAATAAAGCTGCCATTCCAAGAAAAGAAAGAAAGAAAGAACGCAACCTAGGAGGAAAAACTTGCCTAATTCTTCATGTTTTAGAAACTTTTTTTTTTTTTAATTATCGCAAATAAATTCATTTGTTGGTGATAGTTCAACTCAACTTACTAAGGCATGTGGCTTAGAACAGACCATGCCTAATGTTAGGTGTATTAGGGCTGGAGATGGCTCAGAAGTTAAGAGCACTGACTGCTTTTGTATAAGACCCGGGGGCTTTGGATCCCAGCACCCACATGGAGGCTCACAACCATCTGTAACTCCAGCTCCAGGGGACCCATGCTGGCCTATGATGGTACTGCATGCACATGGTCCACAGACATAAAGTCAAAATGATTGAATATTAAACGACGAATCCTAGACAGATCACAGGCCCTAACAGAAAGTCTACCTACATATCCTAAGTGGCCTTCAATACCCATGTTTTATCATAAGAAACATAAGTCAGTCCCAGAACATGAGCCACCCTACATTTTGATACAAGGAGACCATACCCACTGGGCCACCCCCGTGAACATGCTCGGCACCTGCACATGGCTGACAGTCTAACGAGGAAACTGTTCATCAAGATCACGTCACGTGCTCTTGCATTCCTCAAACCCTTTCACTGCAACGCAGAGTCTCTGTTCAGATAACAGTGGATGCTATACCGACCTGGCTTTTCCCCTTTGGGACAATAAACAAGAGCTTGAAATGACCATATCATTCCCGAAGCTCCTGAGTCATTTAAGTGGCAAAATTTAAAACCGTTCCATTTTCTGCCCTACAGCTCAGAAGCACATGGACGCCCGCCCTCGGCAGCCTTCTCTGGAAATAGCCAGCCTGGTGACAAGACTGCTGACGAATGAGAGCATCTTGGCCAGCATCCTCATACAGAGGATGAGGGTTCAGATGATGTCCCTTATGGCATCCTCCAACACAGTCACACACCCATGCCACCCACAGTCTTGGAATAACAAGGCATCATCATTCTCCCCACACCAGAGCACTGGGAATGATATAAAAAACAAAACAAAGCAAACAACTTCCCTGGCCACCAGGAATAGATGGCCAGTCCAGAAATAACGCTGCCAGAGACAGTTAAGTGAGCTGCATGGTGGAAGTGACAGGTGGACTGTGGTGATGTGGCAGTACCCAAGGGCTCTTTGGCTCCAAACTAGATCCCCTACCAGTTTAGCTCAGTCAACACTACCACCAGGACTTGGGGTGTGCCCACAGCAGGTTCAACTCAGAAAGATCATTTGTTGAGCTTCTGCAATAAAAGGGAAACGACCTGACAGTGACTTTGCTTAGGCCTCAAGATTTTCAGTAACCTTGGGGCTGGGGAGGAGGTGGTCCAGCAGGTAAGAGCACTTGCTGTGAAAGTAGGAGGACCCGAGTTCAAATCCAGAGAACCCATATAAAGGTTAGGCAAATGGCTGTGCGTGCCCATCCACCCTGATGTTGGGAGATGGAGGCAGGTACGGGGCCGGGTGGGTGGGGGCCGTGGCAGTGAGGAGGCTCATTGGCCACACAGCCTAGCTAATCAAAAATAAAGAAGAGAGACAGATACCCAGCATTCTCCTCTGCCCTCACATGTATACACACACACACACACACACACACACCACAAACACACACACACCACACACAGAGATACACACACCACATATACGTGAGACACACAGACAAACAGACACACACACATACACACCACACACAGAGACACATACACTACACATATACACCATACACATACACACCACTTATAGACACACACACACACACACACACACACACACATACATACACAGACACCACATCAAGATTTCCAGTTGCTCTCTCTGTCAGTGGCAGCATAACCGAGCAGGGCATGACTACTATGTGTCAGGCACGCTGCTACTCTCTGTATCTGGCAATGAAAAGACAGCATGGTCTGTGCTATTACAGAGCTCAGGTGCCAGCAGAAGACATGGCTTTCGAACAAGTAACTCACTCATACGTTAAAGAGAAAGTTCAAAGTACTCTGCAAGTGTGCAGCCCCTATAGTCTGGGATGAGAATAAGGGTAAGCTAGTGACAGTAAGGTTTGAGTATGAAGTGTCCCCCACAGGCTGCTGTCTCCAGCTGGTGACACTATCTCAGGTGGTTGTGGAAACGTTAGGACTTTGGGCCTAACAGGAAGAGAGGAGGGGCTGAGAGTTAGAGCCAGGTTCTCCTTCTGGCCTGAGCACTCTGCTTTCCAACCTACTGAGATGAGCAAGCTGCTTCATGATCCACCTGCCTCAGATGGGCAGTCCTTCCACAACCACGCTTTCCCACCGTGCCAGGCCACCTTCCCACAGCAATGGGCCACCTTCCCACCATGCTGGGCCGCCTTCCCAATGTGCCAGGCCACCTCCCCACAGCGATGGGCTGCCCTCCCACCGAGACAGGTCGCCCTCCCACTGCGATGGGTCGCCTTCCCCTTGTGCCAGGCCGCCTTCCCACCACGATGGGCCGCCTTCCCTGAACCATGAACCAGAATTAGCTCCTCTTTCTTTAAGCTGCTTCTCTCAGGTGTTTGTCCTAAGAAAAATACCCGTGACAGTCATTCGTATCCTTCACTTGTTCTACGCCCAGTTCATGGCCTTCAATGTGAGTGGCACTTTTTAAATGTTACCATATTAACTATTAGGTTTCCTTATGAAGCTTGTCAACTATATCTCTGAAATCTCATTCTTTCATCGGCCTCTCGCCTATCTGCTGGTATCACCCCCAGCTTGTCTGGGTGGCTGAGTCTCTCTGCCTCTAGATTTTATGTCTTCCAACTCAGACTTCCATGCAGAAGCCAAAGAGAACTTTCTGAAAGGCAAATCTGAGGAGCTGGAGAAATGGTTCAGTGACTATAAAGCACTGGCTGCTCTTCCAGAGGACCCAGATTCAATTTCCAGCACCCACATGGCAGCTTATATTTGCCTGTAATCCCAGTTCTACTCACACAGACATACATGCAGGCAAAACACCAATGCATATGAAATAAAAATAAAAATAAATTTAAGAAGAAAAAGGGTAAATCTGATTTCAGCATCTCCCTGGCAAACCGTTTAAATCAGTTCCTGGTTAAGTCTTTAGATGACCTGCAGGCTACGTCGCCTGTTCTGTCTTCTCCTCTGGCCTCAACTCTTCCCCACATTCCTTGTCACCAGGCTCTAGGGTGCTGACTAACTGTAATTGCTTCCTCCATCTGCAGCCTGACTCAGGCTTTGCCTTCTGCATGGGAACTTCCTCATTGATCCCTTTACATTCCGTGTCAGCCCCTGCTGTGCCTTCCTCCTGTTGAAGGAAATTAAAGCAAAGAGAAGCCCCAAAGAATCCAGGCACAGGGACAGTTACGTCTCCTAAGCAAATGTAGCTTTGATTTTCAAGTGCAGCAGAAACTTAATGATCAGCTCTGGAAAGGCCATTACTAAGATCAGAACTGAAGCTTGACCAATCAGAAGTGTCAATAAACCTAAATAAATATAGAAAACTATTTAAATAGAAGCTTCTAATGGGACAGATCAAATAAGGAAATTTTGTGACTGCAACTAATCAAAATAATTTCCCCCATTCAAATCACTTATTTTGTTTTCATATTTCCTTGACATTTTGCCGTGGGAACAGGCAACCTCTTAAACACCAGGGTATTCCCACATTTGCAGATTGCTTCTTCCTCGAAGAGAAAGTCAAATTTTCATTGTGTTCACTTTTTAGACCCTCTTTCAGGCCCCCAATCAAGTGTAGTTTTCTCTGGGAACCACCCCCCGCACGGTGCCTCGATTCATCCTAAGAGCCTGAGCTACACATTCTGTTAAGACTTCGATCATAGCAATGACTACAGTGTTTTTAATTTGCACTCAGGACATTGTGTTTTCCCCGCAGTTCTTAAGAAAAGATATGAAAAAGAAAGAAAGAAAGAAAGGAAGGAAGGAAGGAAGAAAAAAGAAAAATATGAAGCCAGGCATGGTGGCAGACACTCAGGAAACAGAGGCAGGTAGATCTCTGTGAGTTAGAGGCCAGCCTGGTCTACAAAAGGGATTTTAGGACAGCCAAGGCTACACAGAGAAACCCTGTATCAAAAAAAAAAAAAAAAAAAAAAAAAAAAAAAAAAAAAAAAAAAAAAACAGAGAGAGAGAGAGAGAGAGAGAGAGAGAGAAATATGAATAATTTTGTACATAGCTTAGGAGTGAAATTTTGGTAAACGGTTGAGGAATGTTGTGTCACATTTCAAAAGAAAACCCCAATTATGCTGATGAATATTGACAGTATAGAAGTTCCCTTCTTATTTAATAATGTTTTGAATGTCTGAAGACATCTTTAGAAACAGAACCAATATACTTGAGATGCTATGGTAACAAGAGTGTAAAGCCTTTTTAAAACATGAAATACAGCGGGTAGTGGTGGCGCACGCCTTTAATCCCGGCACTTGGGAGGCAGAGGCAGGCGGATCTCTGTGAGTTCAAGGTCAACCTGGTCTATAAAGGGAATCCAGGACAGCCAAGACTATGCAGAGAGAAACCCTGTCTTGAAAAACCAAAAATGAAAAAAGAAAGAAAGAAAGAAAGAAAAATACAGTTTGCCAGTAGCATTAATTTTCCAAGTCTGTGATTATAGGAAAGCAAGATGTATGGAAACTGCAGACCCTAACACGTCCCAGATTCACCTAGATTAACAAAAGATACAGAACTATAATAACTTAGTTCCTTAAGGAAAGAAAAGGTAAAAATCCTCTCCATTTTATCTTAGTCTCTCTCTCTCTCTGTCTCTCTCTCTCTCTCTGTCTCTCTCTGTGTGTGTGTCGCTCTCTGTCTCTCTGTCTCTCTCTCTCTCTGTCTCTCTGTGTGTGTCTCTCTCTCTGTCTCTCTATCTCTCTGTGTCTCTCTGTCTCTCTCTCCTATAGATTTTGTGTGCCCACTGGAAAAGTTTGCTGGGATGGGTGGGACCTCCTGAGGCTGACTCACTGTGGTTGGAGCCAGCGGCCTGCCAGGGTGAGTTGGTGTCAGGGTACAGCTAGAGAATATGCTGCTGCTGGTTTTGCCGGCATGTTCATGTTAAAGGCATCATTGTTGAGAAATAGGTAACCGTAGGAGGCAGCAGAGGCCTCCTCTTGATTTTATAAACATAGACACTCACCGTCTTTGGCTCTTTTATAGCTTGGGCCATCCTGATCTATGTATTAAGTCACAGTGTACACACAGTGCACACCTCTGTGAACAGTTGGTTTTCTCAGTTCCTAGGAAACCTGGAGCCAGAGGCATTATCAACGCTGACACTTTAGACCGCCATAATTTGGGCCAAGTTATTTGAACATTGGTCTTTTCTCTGGGAGAGTGGACGTAGCATGAATACCTATTTCCTGAGTTAGAAAAGTGAGCTGAAACTAGTTGAACTAGCACGTTACAGACTTAGAAAACTCAATGAACACCATTCATTAGTATTTCCTAATGACACAATTCTCTTAGTTCCATCAAAAAGTATTTTAAGCCTCCTTTTCCTTCCCTTCTCTCTCTCTCTGATTTTGTTAGCACCTGGATGCAGTTTTCCTTCCCTTGCCATCAGTTAACGCACAGACAGCTGCCTTAAAATCAGTCCACTCATGATGGATACAGAGATGGCAGGAGAGGCGCCAGGTCTAAGGGAATAACTGATCTTCAGCAGTTGCAACAGACTTATTACTGGCCGTTTGTTGAGCATTTGTTGCATCCTACGTTGTGCTAGATTCTACAGGCTGGCAGAGGGCAAACACCAAAGTCTGAACCAAAATACACTTTCGATTAGGAAAAGCATCCTAACAAACGGCAAGAGAAACAGCGCCTTAGCTGAAACTTGAAGGATAAATAGGCTTTGACCAGGTAGAGAAGGAAAGTTTTCCAGGCAAAGAGACCATCAGACACAAAGATGTGGATGAACGAGACCGCTGTGCATCACTTACAGTTCGGAACAAATGCAATGCTGTGAAAGGAACTTCCCACGTAGCTAGGAAGGCCTTGCAGATGTCTACTCTGTGTCAGCTTTAATAGAGGAACTTACGATTTCATCCCCAAGTGGGACCCTGCATTAGCACCTGACACATAGAAGGTGAGGCTGAGCAGTCCCGTTTTGAGCCCTGGGCAGTCATTCTCCACCCCAGTTTAATTCACTTATTACCATGGACTAAGGGTAGAGAATGAACAAACAGAAAAGAAAGCCACTGCCTCATCCATCTTTTTCCTTCCGTCACATTTTTTTCTACATTAACATCAATAGTCATTTTCCCTGACCAATTACACTCTGGCTCCAAGCACACCAGTGTTGGCATTTTTTGGTTTGCTGGGTCTTACTTTGCAGCGTGCGCAATTATGTGTGTACATTTTCATGTGCAGTTTGGCCTTCGTGGAGAAGTTGGCTCTGGAAGTGGGGTTCCCCAAGGCCCTTTGTCTGGGATTAGCTGGGCTTCCTTAGCTCGGTGACAAGGAGAGACAAACAAATCAAAGAGCAAAACCAAACACCTCAAGAGCAAAACCACTACGCCCTTGAGTGCAGCTAGAAGGTAAGGCGTCTCCAGCAGAGGTTACAATTGCTTGTCCCGTGTCATAAACTCCCTAACAGTGGGAAACAGAAGGTAAAGATGCATGCATGGGAAATTCATATGTGAGAACTTCATCCTCGGCCAGAAAGCTCAATCAGAAACCCCAGCTGATGGCTTCAACCTCCCCAGCTGGTTTCCGCTGGATGCTTGAGCACCCCAGTTGGTGATAGTAGCTCTGTTGCTATTTGTTCTTTTACTGGGAATCCTCATCTACTGTGCTCTGCCAGGGGACACTGAAACCAAATTAAAGGAGCCACCCTAGATGACTTCTGCTGGATGTTTTGAGTACCCAAGTTTAATCTTTTTTTTTTTTTTTTGGTTTTTTTTTTCTATCTATCTTTTTATCTATCATCTATCTCACTTTATATTTTTTCTTTGACCTGCTGTGTGCATAACAAATTCCCTCATTCAAAACAAAACTATGGTCATCATGTACTGTGCTGGCTCATTTTATGTCAACTTGACAGAAGCTATAGTCATCTGAGAGGAGGGAACCTCAACTGAGGAAATGTTCCGGAAATATGCCAGTAAGCAGGCAAGCTTGGAGGACATTTTCTTAATTGGTGATTGACGGCGGAGGGCACGGCCCTTTACGGGTGGGAACTCCCTGGCCTGGTAGTCCTAGCTTCTATAAGAAAGCAGATTGAGCAAGTAGTGAGGGGCAAACCAGTGAGCAGCTCCCCTCCACGACCTCTGCATCAGTGCCTGCCTCCAGGTTCCTGCCCTGTTTGCATTCTTGTCTTGGCTTCCTTTGATGATGAACAGTGATATGCAAGTGTAAGCCGAATAAACCTTTTCCTCCCCAAGTTGCTTTGGTCAGGTGTTTCTTCACAGCCATATAACCCCAGAGCATTCTTCACACTGAACACTGTGAAATCAGTGGAACTCCCCAGTTTACTCCCTGGAATTCCAAAGGCAGTGAACCCCTCAAAGGAATCACATTACTGGTGAGCTGTCATTTGCTGAGTCAGTTTCTTTAGTGTTTCTTCTGTTCTGGCTCTCTTTTCTTCCCGCCCTCTAGCTAGCCTCTCACAGACTCAGTCTGTGAGCATTCTTCTTCCTTTTCCCCTTGAAATGTCCCCTTCATCTGGAATTTTATTTACATCTCACACTAGAAAACTTGAACTCAGCTTTGGCTCTCTGAGCCAGTGTACAGCACCCACACATGTGTCCTCTGAAAGAAGACCCTTCCATAGTCCTTTGATAAGACTAGACAGTCTCTCTGTAGCTCAAAGTATATGGTGCTTATTGCTGTACATGATATTGTTAGTTGTTAGCCATGTTGTTACGTCACTAATGACGCAGTGTCTGGACTTCCTAACCCTGACATGAAGGGCAAGGACAGTAGTAAAAGCTTCTTGTTCAAATCAGGATGGATCCTGGCTGCTCACCCCAAGCCTGTGTTCCTTTGACATGCTCATCAAACCCGTGGAGTCATGAAGCCTTGTCTGGTACAAAACCTTCAACTCAGCTCTCGCAGGGGCCCTACCCACTCCTTATGCCAAGGCTATCGAGTGCATCTTTTAAAACTTAACGGCACATGTCCTGATACTTTTTGCATTTTCAGGGGAGGGCACTGGAGTGTGTCCTTACCCCTCAACAATGCTGTCCTCACCAGTGACTCCTTTGATTTTCAAGTCCTTCCGTGGAGGTGCCTCAGATGTACAAAGTAGATGCGAGGGTTTAAGGATGAACATGCACACTAGCACTCAGGGAGACAGCAACGCGGTTCGGCTCCTTCTCCCTTAACACACAGAGGGCAAGGGCTTAAAATGCCTCTGACTGGCCTTGTCTTTCCACCACAGCCTTATATCTGACCAACCCATCACATAAGACCTGAGCCATGAGAGCAAAGGACTCGGAAGTTATAACTGGTGTCCAGCTGACCCTGCCAGTCCCCCAGCTGAGCCCCCACAGCACCCAGCCATTCATCCATCAGTGGATTCTAAACTCCCCATTACATCCCAGCAAAAGGAATGTGCCCAACCTACTCTGCCTTTCAGAGCCTGCCCCCCCCACCCCCCAGCTCTAAGATCCTCTGAAGGAGCACTTGCCCTTTGAGCAGTAGCAAAAGTGGGGGGACAGGGGTGTGAAGGTATTATCGCCCCTATTCCCTTCTCCAATATTGCCTGCAGAAGGGCCTGGAAGAATGTATTAGCAGTCCCAGGGAACATCTATAATTATGAGAAGAGGAAGGACAAAGTAAGCCCATGGTGACACAGCTGGGTTTTGTTTTGTTTTGTTTTGCTTTGTTTTTTAAATTTTTTTATTAATTTATTCTTATTACATCTCAATGGTTATCCCGTCTCTTGTATCCTCCCATTCTTCCCTCCCTCCCATTTTCCCCTTATTCCCTTCCCCTATGACTGTTCCTGAGGGGGATTTTCCTCCCCCTGTATATATGGACAGAACATTCTCCACAATTGAGTGGAGAGTGGGGTATGACTTTCACACGAACTCTGGTGCCTCATATTTGACCATGTCCCCTGGAGGGGGAGACCTGGTGGCACTCAGAGGAAGGATAGCAGGTTACCAAGAAGAGACTTGAAACACAGCTGTTTTTGAAAACAGAATTTCATTGTGCTATATTCTAAGCCATCCCATATGGACTAAAAGCAAACCCATTTGCCTGAAGACTTTTGCATAACTCCTCAAGTGGGGCCCACTCCTTGGGTATCCCCCAGGGGGCACCAAAGGCCTGTTTCTTTTTTTAGAACATGGGTGTAGTCCATTCTGAGTGCCTCCTCCTAGATGGTATAGATGTAGGTTCTATTGTACAGACTTCTGAGGAGCAACTTGGCTTGCAGGGGGCTGGCCAAATCTAAGGATCTCCAAGGAGTCTAAAACAACTTTGCCTGATTCTTGTTAGAAGCAAATGGCGCTGGTTGAGCTCTCTCATAGAGCAGACACTATCTAGCTTTCTGGCATTGTTTGAACTGGCAATAGAGAAAAGAATGCTAAGCTTGCTGGACTGAAGTCCTGGGCTTGCTATGTCACAAGAACAGCCTCTCTGGGTGTCATTTAACCTTCCTGGGTTTATCTGAAACATGAACCAGGAAGATGACCAGTAAAACAGAATTCATCAGTACAAGCAATTGATCTTCCATCAACCATAGGCTGTAGTAGCAAATAGCACAAAGCATATGCTTAGGGCACATACACTCTTAAAAGGGTCATCACCATGGTAACCAAGCCCATTACCCGATCCATAGGCCGTATTTTCACAGAATCCAGACTCCATATTTGTGTTTTTCACTGAGATTAGAACTATCCACACACGTGGATCTCACCTTCTCAAAGTCTCGAAGAGCCTGGGTCTGCACCAGAGGGGGCTTCTCAAATGCTCTCAGGGAGTGTGTCTGCCCAAAGGGGATCTTCTCCCCGCTCTTCCAGGTCTGTGGCTGAACCGGAGGCCCCCGATCTTTAGTGTCACTGAGAAAAGCTGTCAATGAAACAGAAGAAGAAAAGGAGCATATATGGTAAAGGCAGCACAGCTGTTCCATCTGGAACACTACAGAAGAATTTCTTTTCTGCAAAATGGGAACCAATTATAAATCCTATAGAAAGGATTCGCACACCATATCCTACATGGAGCTTATTAATAACCGTCTCTGGTGAATCCTGAGACATAGCTTGTATCCATGCCTCTTTGTGACATGACGGCCATACTTCTCCTCCAGCTCTGAGTTGGCCAAGTGACTTGCACTGGCCACCAAAATTATCACTATGTATGTCAGGAAATGAGGCCTTGCAACACAGCATTTCTGTTTTTGGCTTCTTACCACCTCAACACTCACCATGCTGCAAAGTCAGGTCTTCAGAGCAGGAACCTGGAAGAGGCTAAGGAATCAGAGGCCCCATCAAACAGGACACAAGAGGGCCACAGGTGGGGGCACAGCAGGGATTATGATCCGAAGTGAAAAAAAAATGTAGAAAACTAATTTTTGGGGGGCTGATAGAAGGAAATGGCGAGACATTTATTAACTGAACTATTCTTCTGGCACCAAGAAGAATAAGAGCCATACCAATACATGGCACACAGAATTCCAGTGACAGTGTGGGGACATGTAAAGTCAAATGGGCCCTGGGTGGCCCTGACTTTGATGAGAAGTTAGCTAGACACAGGGGTAAAATAGTCTTAAGGAGTAAGAGGCAAACTGTCATTCTACGCTCTTTTTCTTCCCTTCTCTCCCTCCCTCCCTCCGTCTCCCCCTGCCCCATGTGTAATCATGCCTGAAGAGCTGTGCCATAGTTATGATTTTAAATGTCCCTGCAAAGGTTTATATGCTAAAGCCTCGCTGGCCAGCCTAGAGCACTAGTGGGAGGTAGAAGCCGAAGCCAATAGAACAAACACAGATCAGTGGGGACAAGTCCTGCATCTCAGTTGTCATGAGATGGGCATGTTCCCTCTGCCATGGGCCCTGCTGTGCAGTGCTGCCTCCTCACAGGTCAAGTGGGAAACAGCCAGCTAACCACTGACAGGGACCCCCGAAACCAGGAGCCAAAGGGAATCCTCCTTTCCACTTCATCTCCTCGGGACCTATCACATTACAGTGACAAAAAGGTGACAGACACCTTTGAGCACAAGAATAGAGGGCCTCCCAACACCTTCCTAGAACTTTTTCATGCACTTAGCAGAGATTTAAATTCATGTGAGTTAAATGGAAAAGGAGCTTTGAAGGAAAAAGAAAAGGGAAAGAGAAATGGAAACTTAGTCTTCTGGCAGAGAGAGAGAGAGAGAGAGAGAGAGAGAGAGAGAGAGAGAGAGAGAGAGAGAGAGAGAGAGATCTCAAGTGTACCAGGATGGTCTTCTGTTGTTCTGAAAACTCCTCCCCCCAATATCAGTAGATGCCTGGCCTGGCTCTGCAAGAACAGAGCAAGAGCTGCAGGGAGGGCGTGGCTCTGGTGGAAGGAAGCCCCTTTAAGACAAAGGGGACTGTAAGACAAATATGGCCATAATTCTGGGGCAAAGCAATGTGTCATGCAAGAAGGAAGAGAGGTGAGACTGGGGAGGGGACAGGAAAAAGAATATCAGAAAGACGTTGAAGAGGAAGGCGATGAGGGGACACTGAGCACTGGTATTGGCTTTTGTTGTTTCTGTTCCCAAAGTGCTTAACTTTGCATTTCATCAGTGATAATAAAGACTAAAAACCTGGAAATGTAATTTGTTTTCAAACTGAACACTGTGAGCAGAATCAACACATGATTGCTTATGTACTCAGATAGCTCTGTGCTTGATGGTCCTTGAGGTGTGTTGTACAGGGGTTTAAAGAAAAAAAAATCACTTGTTTTTTTACTGATGAG